>NC_068424.1:68336098-68636098 GCF_023373465.1 Oncorhynchus keta
GCTGTTCTATACCATCTGTTGCATCTTGCCTATGCCTATCATTAGTCACTTTAAAGAACTCCACTTTAATAATGTTTACATATCCTTCATCACTCATCTCATATGTAAATACTGCTCTATACCATCTACTGCATCTTGCCTATACCACACGGCCATCGCTCATCCATAAATGTATATGTACATATTCGTATTCATCCCTTGCGTTTGTGTGTATAAGGTAGTTGTTGTGAATTTGTTAGATTACTTGTTAGATATTACTAGATTGTCGGAACTAGAAGCACAAGCATTTCGCTACACTCGCATTAACATCTGTTAACCATGTGTATGTGACCAATAATTTTGATTTGATACTACTGCTACTATGTCTGTCTACTGCTACTGCTGCTACTACTACTACTGCCACTGCTACTATTACTGCTACTACTACTACTACTGCCACTGCTACTATTACTGCTACTACTACTACTACTGCCACTGCTACTATTACTGCTACTACTACTACTACTGCCACTGCTACTATTACTGCTACTACTACTACTACTGCCACTGCTACTATTACTGCTACTACTACTACTACTGCCCCTGCTACTATTACTGCTACTACTACTACTACTGCCACTGCTACTATTACTGCTACTACTACTACTACTGCCACTGCTACTATTACTGCTACTACTACTGCCACTGCTACTATTACTGCTACTACTACTACTACTGCCACTGCTACTATTACTGCTACTACTACTACTACTGCCACTGCTACTATTATTGCTACTACTACTACTACTGCCACTGCTACTATTACTGCTACTACTACTACTACTGCCACTGCTACTATTACTGCTACTACTACTACTACTGCCACTGCTACTATTACTGCTACTACTACTACTACTGCCACTGCTACTATTACTGCTACTACTACTACTACTGCCACTGCTACTATTACTGCTACTACTACTACTACTGCCACTGCTACTATTACTGCTACTACTACTACTACTGCCACTGCTACTATTACTGCTACTACTACTACTACTGCCACTGCTACTATTACTGCTACTACTACTACTACTGCCACTGCTACTATTACTGCTACTACTACTACTACTGCCACTGCTACTATTACTGCTACTACTACTACTACTGCCACTGCTACTATTACTGCTACTACTACTACTACTGCCACTGCTACTATTACTACTACTACTACTACTACTGCCACTGCTACTATTACTGCTACTACTACTACTACTGCCACTGCTACTATTACTGCTACTACTACTACTACTGCCACTGCTACTATTACTACTACTACTACTACTGCCACTGCTACTATTACTGCTACTACTACTACTACTGCCACTGCTACTATTACTGCTACTACTACTACTACTGCCACTGCTACTATTACTGCTACTACTACTACTACTGCCACTGCTACTATTACTACTACTACTACTACTACTGCCACTGCTACTATTACTGCTACTACTACTACTACTGCCACTGCTACTATTACTGCTACTACTACTACTACTGCCACTGCTACTATTACTGCTACTACTACTACTACTGCCACTGCTACTATTACTACTACTACTACTACTACTACTACTGCCACTGCTACTATTACCGCTACTACTACTACTACTGCCACTGCTACTATTACTGCTACTACTATTGCTACTGCTGTATTGTGTTAGCCCTGTGTGATTGATTGGTTTAAGTGATAAGACATTCCTACATCATCAGTGGGTTGTTCTGTATAACTGTTCCTATGTCTCATTTCAGCTTGTCATCATCAGTCTTCTGTTGTTAACAGATGAGCCAGACTGTGACAAACAACACAATACCGTGGAAAATTATGAAGGCTGTCAACATGCCATTTCCTTCCAAATGATACAATCATTTCATATTATAGTGTTACTGCCAACACTGACTGTAATATGGAAAACGTCATGCATGATATGCATCTGCTCAATGCTTTTGTAACCTTTAATTGTACAGTACTGTTTATAAAGACCATTACAAAAGGGCAATTATTTTTCAGGAAATGTAAACACAGAAACTCCCAGGCCCTGTTCAGAAACAACCTGTAGCCCGTAAACCAGCGTTTCCCAAACTCAGTCCTCGGGACCCCAAGTGGTGCACGTTTTGGTTTTTGCCACAACACTGATTCGTAGATTATTAGAATCAGCTGTGTAGTGCTAGGGGGGGAAATCTGCACAAATTGGGGTCCAGAGGACCGAGTTTGGATAAACCCTGCCCTAAACACAAATCTGAGAGATTTTAATTTGATAGGCTATGTGGGATTTCTTTTTACAATATTGCCTACCTGTCCAATCCCCTCAGAGATCCACAAGTGTCTATAGGGCATTGGGTAATAGGGGTTGTTTCTGGACACAACCTCTTTGACATTCAAACACACAGTCAGTGATTGTCTTGTTCATCTATCTTGTTCCTTTATGTTATAGTTATTTTCTATCAGCATGCAGTCTAGCATAGGAGCAGTATTGTCCTCCAACCTTTATAAATCATTTTTGTTCCCTCAAAGCTCACATGGCAGAGAAACAGAGGAGACATCAGAGTGAATCCTATCCAGTGTGGTAAAAGAACGCTGTAACTCTTGGCCCCAGGACAATATGCAACAAGTGAACATTTCAAGTTCATCCTCTGTGTCAGACTGGGCTATCATTTATGCCTTGGTGGAGATCAACGTTGTCTAGGATCAAAACAGATTCACTGACCCTTTTAGCATTTGGATGGACTCCATCTCTGTTCCTATTCTCAGTGCATTTTGATGATCTGGGGGTCAGTAAATATGCACAATACTTTTCAATTGTCACTGACCATCTACAATTGGATTATTTCAGCTCATTGGCTAAAAAGTGCTATCAAAGGTTAAAGGTGAATACTATGGCAGGTGAAAACAAAGATAAATCAACACTAAAAGGTATTTAGAGGTGAAGGCTGCTTTGAGAGGGAAGTCATATGGCTGTTAAAGTAACTGTCCAGTGAAAATGTTGCTTTTAAAAGTTCATATTCTGTTAACTGATACCCAAAAAAGGTGGTTGACTCGTCAAAAACCCCTCTATTTTCTCATAGAGGATGATGTCATCCTCCTGAGGAGGTTGATCTGGCCAATCAGCGAACTACTTGAATTCATATTTTTAATGACCGGTATAGGCCCATACCATAGAGTGGTGAGGAGGAGGAGTCTACCGTGTCTGGAAACTAATTGACCATTTATTTTCTGGATTCAGGGTTCACTCAAATATTAAGCTTCGTTTACTATTGACAGTTACAGCTGATTTCGTGATTGTATATTGATTCACTCATCTTAAATATAAGCAATAACTTTCAGTCTCTGAATTGTTTAATCAAACTTTTCATCGCCAGCTCCTGATATCCGGACATAAAAACTACAATTTGTCGCCTGATTTAGCTTAGTTCGCATGGTCGCACACGCACATTCGGCTCAAGCTCATTTTCCATGGTTTTCCCTGGCTAAACTATCTGAACAATGCTAGTTTTAGTCCTCATTGCCAAACTTCATAAATACTGCGCCCTCAACTTCAAAACAAATGTTCTAGTTATACAATCATGTAATGAAGAAATTTGCTGTAAATTGTTTATTGTTTTATTGTTTGGTTGAATAGTCATGACAGGTTTGAGAAATCTGTTGTAAGACGACAGAGAGGAAGGATATCATTACTACTTAATGCGGATCCAAGTTCCGTTTTGAGATCCATACCCATAACCTTTTTTAAACTGACGATCGTATTTGTTGATTAAATCAGACTTTGTTAATATAATAAGTAATTCAGGAATGTCAAGTTAACTGACATGAGAAAACTCAAGAAAATAGCAACTCTATAGAGCCCAATGACGAAAATGAATGGCTAAATTACTTCCGGAAACGAAGGGTCGACAGAGCTCCTCCTCCTCCTCCATAACACTATTATCTTGTTGTGGTACGCCCACACTATTCCAATACAGAAAATATGTTATTAAAATAATTAATTACAAGTTTTTGTGAGTAAAACTGTTTCACTCAGATTTGAATTAATTGCAGGTCATCTGGAAACACTGGACAGTTACTTTAAATATTGACAGTCTTGTCAATGTAGCAAGATGTTCTATTAGCTTGTTGAGTCCCAAGACAGCAGCTCACTAGTCCAGCAAAGAGAAGTTCCCACCCTTATTTCAGTGCTTAGCAGAAAGCAGAGAGTAGAGTAATCATCAGTGTGAGCAGTGTATTATTACCCTGGCCACTTAATTCAGCACAATCACTCCCTTTTGTTTTCTGTCATCCCTGCATTTCCCTTTTCTCTGAGATGAATGAGTGTACTGAAAGGTCTTTAGCACTTCCCATACAGTACTCCGTCAATGTGGAAGTTAGGTATTGGCTAGTGCATCAAATTCAATGGAGCATTTTCAGCTTGAGAATCTCCTATGAAACACACTGCTGGCCGTTGCAGGCTTGGAGGCAAGGCAACACATATTGCAATGATTTTTCTTGAAATGAATGTTTCTTTGGGGGGGATTTCTCACTAACTGAGCAATTTCTTGCGTAACGTTCTTCCGTAAGGTTCCACTCCCCAGAGTTGGATCAGCTTAGATGACAAAAACCTTTCTTATTCCTTTCCAATGCAGGAGATAAAGTTTGGCCGGGCTGCGTTCCACACCACAGCGCCCTTTCTCTTCTCTCCCTTTGTTTTGTTTTTATGGAAGTTGGCTCCCTCAGCACTCAGGAGCTCGATCTGGCCCTCAACCTTATCTGTGAAGGGCACATTTTCCCCAGAGAAATCTCCCTCCTGCCACCTTGGGCCTCCACTTAAGAGATGGGCAACTAAAACATGTCTGCTCATTGTCTTCTTCCTGTGTGCTTGTTCCGCGTCTAATCACGAAAGCGAAGTTCTGATTCGCTCCACCAATCAGCCACTGCTGCCAACTCTGCTCCCTCTGTACCTGCCTCACTGGCCGCGCCATGGACTAAACCCTCCTTCCTTCTGTAGTCTTCTTGTCGTGAAGTCTCATTCTTTTAACACACTGCCTAATGGTATGAGACCACTTACTGCTCCAGTATGTTTGGGCACATTATTGAATATTGTGTTTTTATGGTAGTTTAAGCTAGTTTAAGCTAGTTTAGTTCAAAGTTAGAAGTCAACTTTTTCTACAAGTTCCATAATTTCTCTATTTCAGTCTCTAAAATGAAGTACCATGGCCAGATGGTTCGTCTTCCTCAGGCACACTAACTCTTTATACTTGCCGAAGAGTTATGGCAACATTCCAATAGATAGCAACTAAGGTCGGCATTCAATCAAAGGCGTGTTGTACACAAGTGCACTGCAGTTGACATTTATAGGTCATTTCCATTTCCATTTTGTGTCAACATCTGCAGCGCTTACCGTGAATGCGATCTCCGGGAAGTTCTTAGAAATTTCCTTTAAAAGGCACTTGCAATCCGCTTGGCTAAAAGGCGCCTCTAATTGAATTCAGCCTAAGACTGAACATTCTCCCTAAATTATGTCAGCTATGGTACTGTATTGGACAATCAGATTTCAGTGCAAACCAAATTCTTGTTTAGTTTTTTTCCTAATTATGTTGGAGGCTGCTGGATATGTAAAACCTTATTGGAGTTGAGCTTGAGCGATTTCTCTTAATTATTAGAGTAATCAGATTTAAGAAAGGACAACATACATTCATTTGATACGTGCTATCCTTTCCTCTCCCGGATTCCTCTCTCACTCACTCCGTTTCTCTGTTTCTCCAAACTCCCTTACCCTCCTCAGTGTTGGGTCTGGGCTGAATGATCGGGGACGGGGAAGCTAGAGGTATTAAGGGAGATCGATATCTGCCAGAGAGCGCTGGCCATAATCTCCATCAGCCATGTAGGAAAGTACATTACTACCACTACAAAGCCTATTAACAGAACCGCAGGTCATGCATTACTGAATGGATATTGGTTTTATTACACCTATTCAAAAAGACAAAAAGGACCAACATAAATTACGCAACCACTTCAGCTAGCTTCCAGATACCTATTGAAAATATTGCATTGTTTTTGTCTAATTGGATTTGTGGTTTTAAAAAGGCATTGTTCAGTAATTCTATGAGTGAGTGCCCTGTCTAGAGTTTTTTAATGTATTGCTACTCTGTGTTCTAAGTGGGATAGGGACAATGATCCTTGAGACCCGTTTATCGGATATTGTAATAGTTTTTGAGTGATTCAATAATGTGATTTTGTTGTGACCATATCTGTGTACCACATCACTCAGTCTCTAGATCTTGGTGACCAATGAGCTGTCACTGTCACATTGGGCTCCATGTACTTGATCTAGTCCCCCGTTAATACCAGTTCCCACAGATTTACTCTCACACCCCTAAATCTTGGCCACAGCGTGGTCAAATGTAACGGTGACATTACCACCCCAGGGAGAGCAACAGTGCTCACTCAGTGAATGTCTACAGGGGATTTTAAACCCTGGAGGGGTTTTTTGTTGGGTCGAAGAGGTGGTGCATTACCAGCTGTAAATAGTGGCGATTTCACTGCGGCCTCTGACAAATGGAGACTCCTGGATGCAACCTGGTGGAGATTTCTCCGGGCGTTGCTGATCTCATCCCCTAATGCTTCATTACTGGACAAGCCACTCTGACCCCACAGTGGTTTTCCCAGGAGCTGGCAGAGCGAGGCCAGGGGGCTGCGGAGGCGTCTGGCTGTCTGAGAAACTAATGGAAAACAAAACACCTTTCCTGGCTAATGATCTAGCCCGCATATAATAGACAGATATTCTTCTTATCCCTCACTTATTTCATCTATTTGTTAGGCTTCGGCTATCACAGTGATGCTCCGAGTTGCTGATCGACATCACTTTTTAGCATGTCTTAAAGAGTCCACTTCATGAGTTGTGTTCTTGTGTTTCCAGTGGTGATGAATAAACATTGTGTGGGCCCACTTTACTGGACTGCACAGTTAGCCTCGTGTTGCTTTACAACCTCAAGTTTTTATATCAGATCATTTTCAATTATGGGAACACCATCAAACTTACACCCTATTCAGACTTTACTGCCCATTCCTGCAGTCGTCACAAGCCTCCTCTACAGTGACAATTGACTCTATTCTGTGTCAATTTGCAATTTTAGCAGCTCTCTCCAAAGCACTCATATACAGATGTCGGATCTTGATTTGACTAGTTTCTCACAGCAGGAAAATAATCCTGCAGCAACAGGAAATGTGAATTATACCTAATGGATATTTTTTGTATGGGTTGATACATTTTTTGTTAGTGCAAATCAAGTCTGAAATGTTAATGTGGAAATTACAAACGTTAGAAGCTTTTTTAAACCTTGAATAAACTACAAGTTTGCATTTCCTGCCGTGCAGGACATTTCCTGCAACAACGGGGTGATCAAATTAAGATCTGTATCTGTATCTGTGTGTGCTATTTGATAATTGCTAAGCATGTTTTAC
This sequence comes from Oncorhynchus keta, assembly GCF_023373465.1. Lineage (NCBI taxonomy): Eukaryota > Metazoa > Chordata > Actinopteri > Salmoniformes > Salmonidae > Oncorhynchus > Oncorhynchus keta. Next base: position 68,343,576 of record NC_068424.1, read on the forward strand.
CCCAAACTGTGCAGCAACCTGGAATGAGATCAGAGTTTAATGGAGACTTTTATGGGGATTTAGCTGGGTCAATTAGAGCACACCAGCCTCTCTGTGAGAGTAAATATGTGAGCGAGGAGTTTTATAGCATGGCACCTATTGGTCTCAATCAACCACCAGCAAATTAAAGACAGAATCACATGCATGAACCTCCACAACTATAAAAAGTGCTTATTTAGAATATCTCCTGGTTCTGGCCTTGAAATAATCACTTTAGAGTTTAAATCAAGGTGTACCAGACAAAACATCATGTACAGTCATTGGTGCATGGAAAGTTGCATTCTGAAACTGAAATGTTGCCTAATTCCTTTTCTTTGAGCAGTTATCCCTAGGTGAACCATGCAGCAAGTGCATACAAGCAGTATCTCATAAATGCAGTTTCTCAAAAAATCAATAGGCCAGGACAAAGTTGTATGATGTCAGTGTATTTTAAAACTAAATAGGAGAAAGCTTATGAGTCTATACCACTAATGTGCCCATACTTACTTAAGTTGGCTGCCGTTCAAGATGAAGGTCAAATTCCACAACCTCTGCACTGCTTCAGGAACTTTTTTTGACTTTGTGGATCTGATAAGCCGGGATCATCCATAGCAATAATACATCTGTGAACAGGCTGGCGCGAAAGCCCTCCTCCCTCTCTATAATCTTTACAATTTGCCATGGCTGATAAAATTTTTATGAGGAATAAACATGATGGGAGCCTCTGAGAGATTATGGTAAACTGTCAGTGAGAGCTGCTCAGCTGTGGTCCTCCTGGACTGAGATCCACAGAATGGGGGAAATACCACGCAGCCCTTGGTTTTATCAACATATGTCCGTTTTCACCTCAATCAGTTCTGCTTCTCCCAGCTCTGTGTGCTATGGTGTTCTATGGAATAATGCATAGGGCTTTAAAGGGTCAGGGGACAGTGAAAACGTGTCTTCTACAGAGAACTGATGAAAATGACCTAGGGTCGTTAAGGACATTGTGTTTGGTGGAGGTCAGCTATTTGCCCATGTGATACAAATCAGTTTTTTGTGTAATAATGCTTGGGTCTCCCATATTTGTCACGTCCTGACCTTAGTTCCTTTTGTATGTCTCTATTTTAGTTTGGTCAGGGCGTGAGTTGGGGTGGGCATTCTGTTTTGTTCTGTGTGTTATATTTCTAGGTGTTTGGCCTGGTATGGTTCCCAATCAGAGGCAGCTGTCTATCGTTGTCTCTGATTGAGAACCATACTTAGGCAGCCTGTTTTCCCACTATGGGTTGTGGGTAGTTGTTTTCCATTTCAGTGTTTGCACCATACGGGACTGTTTAGATTTTCATTTCTTTCCCTCACTTTGTTATTTTGTATTTTTCGTGTTCTGAAAAAATACATTATCATGGACACTTACAACGCTGCGTTTTGGTCCGATCCTTCCTACTCCTCATCAGACGAAGAAGAAGTTCGTTACAGAACTACCCACCACAAAAGGACCAAGCAGCGTGGAATGGACTCCTGGACATGGGAGACAGCCGGGAGAGTATCGCCGTCCGAAAGCGGAGCTGGAAGCAGCTAAAGCGGAACAGAGACATTACATTACATTACATTTAAGTCATTTAGCAGACGCTCTTATCCAGAGCGACTTACAAATTGGTGCATTCACCTTATGACATCCAGTGGAACAGCCACTTTTACAATAGTGCATCTAAATCTTTTAAGGGGGGGGGGATGAGAAGGATTACTTTATCCTATCCTAGGTATTCCTTAAAGAGGTGGGGTTTCAGGTGTCTCCGGAAGGTGGTGTCTCATAGAGACACTATGAGGAATTGGCTCGAGGTATCAAGCACGAGAGGCAGACCCGATCCTTCCTCATCAGACGAAGATGAAGTTCGTTACAATATTGCATTTCAATGTTTCTAAGTTGGCATGTATGCCGATATTATTACAATTCAGTGCAAGTTATGCATGACTTATCTGTTTAATTTATCACAGACTACCTCCTTCCTTGCATTTCCTAGTGATATTACAAACAAAATAAGTCTGTGTGCCTGGGTATCCCCATTTCCCTCAACTCAACTCGCTTATAGAGACAGACGGTGTAGCTTTTATTAAAGACACCTAAAGAGGAGTTTATACTCTCCGTACAGAAACAGTAATCATGTTAAAGCCCTATTCCCACTGTAAGAATGTGCACTGTCCATCGTTAAGAGCATGGGCATCAGTTAACAGAATGTGTCACCATGGACAAAAGTAGGAACGAATGGAGTGTAGCGGGAGTGTAGCAGCATAGTGTGGAGGGAGTGTAGCAGCACAGTGTGGAGGGAGTGTAGAAGGAGTGTAGCAGCACAGTGTAGAGGGAGTGTAGCAGCACAGTGTGGAGGGAGTGTAGCAGCACAGTGTGGAGGGAGTGTAGCAGCACAGTGTGGAGGGAGTGTAGCAGCACAGCGTAGAGGGAGTGTAGCAGCACAGTGTGGAGGGAGTGTAGCAGCACAGTGTAGAAGGAGTGTAGCAGCATAGTGTAGAAGGTGTGTAGCAGCACAGTGGGGAGGAAGTGTAGCAGCACAGTGTAGAAAGAGTGTAGCAGCACAGTGTGGAGGGAGTGTAGCAGCACAGTGTGGAGGGAGTGTAGCAGCACAGTGTAGAGGGAGTGTAGCAGCACAGTGTGGAGGGAGTGTAGAAGCACAGCGTAGAGGGAGTGTAGCAGCACAGTGTGGAGGGAGTGTAGCAGCACAGTGTAGAGGGAGTGTAAAAGCACAGTGTGGAGGGAGTGTAGCAGCACAGAGTGGAGGGAGTTTAGAAGCACAGTGTGGAGGGAGTGGAGCAGCACAGTGTGGAGGGAGTGTAGAAGCACAGCATAGAGGGAGTGTAGCAGCACAGTGTGGAGTGAGTGTAGCAGCACAGTGTGGAGGGAGTGTAGCAGCACAGTGTGGAGGGAGTGTAGCAGCACAGTGTGGAGGGAGTGTAGAAGCACAGCATAGAGGGAGTGTAGCAGCACAGTGTAGAGGGAGTGTAGAAGCACAGCGTAGAGGGAGTGTAGCAGCACAGTGTAGAGGGAGTGTAGAAGCACAGCATAGAGGGAGTGTAGCAGCACAGTGTGGAGTGAGTGTAGCAGCACAGTGTGGAGGGAGTGTAGCAGCACAGTGTGGAGGGAGTGTAGCAGCACAGTGTGGAGGGAGTGTAGCAACAACAGTGTGGAGGGAGTGTTGCAGCACAGTGTGGAGGGAGTGTAGCAGCAATAGCGTGGAGGGAGTGTAGCAGCACAGTGTAGAGGGAGTGTAGAAGTACAGCGTAGAGGGAGTGAAGCAGCACAGTGTGGAGGGAGTGTAGCAGCACAGTGTGGAGGGAGTGTAGCAGCACAGTGTGGAGGGAGTGTAGCAGCAACAGTGTGGAGGGAGTGTTGCAGCACAGTGTGGAGGGAGTGTAGCAGCAACAGCGTGGAGGGACTGTAGCAGCACAGTGTAGAGGGAGTGTAGAAGCACAGTGTGGAGGGAGTGTAGAAGCACAACGTAGAGGGAGTGTAGCAACACAGTGTGGAGGGAGTGTAGCAGCACAGTGTGGAGGGAGTGTAGCAGCAGAGTGTAGAGGGAGTGTAGAAGCACAGTGTGGAGGGAGTGTAGCAGCACAGAGTGGAGGGAGTTTAGAAGCACAGTGTGGAGGGAGTGTAGCAGCACAGTGTGGAGGGAGTGTAGAAGCACAGCGTAGAGGGAGTGTAGCAGCACAGTGTGGAGGGAGTGTAGCAGCACAGTGTGGATAGAGTGTAGCAGCAACAGTGTGGAGGGAGTGTTGCAGCACAGTGTGGAGGGAGTGTAGGAGCAACAGCGTGGAGGGAGTGTAGCAGCACAGTGTAGAGGGAGTGTAGAAGCACAGCGTAGAGGGAGTGTAGCAGCACAGTGTGGAGGGAGTGTAGCAGCACAGCGTAGAGGGAGTGTAGCAGCACAGTGTGTAGGGAGTGTAGCAGCACAGTGTAGAAGGAGTGTAGAAGCACAGTGTAGAAGGAGTGTAGAAGCACAGTGTGGAGGGAGTGTAGCAGCACAGTGTAGAAGTGGTGTAGCAGCACAGTGTGGAGGGAGTGTAGCAGCACAGTGTAGAGGGAGTGTAGCAGCACAGTGTGCAGGGAGTGTAGCAGCACAGTGTGGAGGGAGTGTAGCAGCACAGTGTGGAGGGAGTGTAGCAGCACAGTGTGGAGGGAGTGTAGCAGCAACAGTGTGGAGGGAGTGTCGCAGCACAGTGTGGAGGGAGTGTAGCAGCAACAGTGTGGAGGGAGTGTAGCAGCACAGTTTAGAGGGAGTGTAGAAGCACAGTGTAGAGGGAGTGTAGCAGCACAGTGTGGAGGGAGTGTAGAAACACAGTGTGGAGGGAGTGTAGAAGCACAGCGTAGAGGGAGTGTAGCAGCACAGTGTGGAGGGAGTGTAGAAGCACAGTGTAGAGGGAGTGTAGAAGCACAGTGTAGAGGGAGTGTAGAAGCACAGTGTAGAGGGAGTGTAGAAGCACAGTGTGGAGGGAGTGTAGCAGCACAGTGTAGAGGGAGTGTAGAAGCACAGTGTAGAGGGAGTGTAGAAGCACAGTGTAGAGGGAGTGTAGCAGCATAGTGTGGAGGGAGTGTAGAAGCACAGTGTAGAGGGAGTGTAGAAGCACAGTGTGGAGGGAGTGTAGCAGCACAGAGTGGAGGGAGTTTAGAAGCACAGTGTGGAGGGAGTGTAGCAGCACAGTGTGGAGGGAGTGTAGAAGCACAGCATAGAGGGAGTGTAGCAGCACAGTGTGGAGGGAGTGTAGAAGCACAGCATAGAGGGAGTGTAGCAGCACAGTGTGGAGGGAGTGTAGCAGCACAGTGTAGAAGGAGTGTAGAAGCACAGTGTAGAAAGAGTGTAGAAGCACAGTGTGGAGGGAGTGTAGCAGCACAGTGTAGAAGTGGTGTAGCAGCACAGTGTGGAGGGAGTGTAGCAGCACAGTGTGGAGGGAGTGTAGCAGCACAGTGTGCAGGGAGTGTAGCAGCACAGTGTGGAGGGAGTGTAGCAGCACAGTGTGGAGGGAGTGTAGCAGCACAGTGTGGAGGGAGTGTAGCAGCAACAGTGTGGAGGGAGTGTCGCAGCACAGTGTGGAGGGAGTGTAGCAGCAACAGTGTGGAGGGAGTGTAGCAGCACAGTTTAGAGGGAGTGTAGAAGCACAGTGTAGAGGGAGTGTAGCAGCACAGTGTGGAGGGAGTGTAGAAGCACAGCATAGAGGGAGTGTAGCAGCACATTGTGGAGGGAGTGTAGAAGCACAGCATAGAGGGAGTGTAGCAGCACAGTGTGGAGGGAGTGTAGAAGCACAGCGTAGAGGGAGTGTAGCAGCACAGTGTGGAGGGAGTGTAGCAGCAACAGCGTGGAGGGAGTGTAGCAGCACAGTGTAGAGTGAGTGTAGAAGCACAGCGTAGAGGGAGTGTAGCAGCACAGTGTGGAGGGAGTGTAGCAGCACAGCGTAGAGGGAGTGTAGCAGCACAGTGTGGAGGGAGTGTAGCAGCACAGTGTAGAAGGAGTGTAGAAGCACAGTGTAGAAGGAGTGTAGAAGCACAGTGTGGAGGGAGTGTAGCAGCACAGTGTAGAAGTGGTGTAGCAGCACAGTGTGGAGGGAGTGTAGCAGCACAGTGTGGAGGGAGTGTAGCAGCACAGTGTAGAGGGAGTGTAGCAGCACAGTGTGCAGGGAGTGTAGCAGCACAGTGTGGAGGGAGTGTAGCAGCACAGTGTGGAGGGAGTGTAGCAGCACAGTGTGGAGGGAGTGTAGCAGCACAGTGTGGAGGGAGTGTAGCAGCAACAGTGTGGAGGGAGTGTCGCAGCACAGTGTGGATGGAGTGTAGCAGCAACAGTGTGGAGGGAGTGTAGCAGCACAGTTTAGAGGGAGTGTAGAAGCACAGCGTAGAGGGAGTGTAGCAGCACAGTGTGGAGGGAGTGTAGCAGCACAGTGTGGAGGGAGTGTAGAAGCACAGCGTAGAGGGAGTGTAGCAGCACAGTGTGGAGGGAGTGTAGCAGCACAGTGTGGAGGGAGTGTAGCAGCACAGTGTGGAGGGAGTGTAGCAGCAACAGTGTGGAGGGAGTGTCGCAGCACAGTGTGGAGGGAGTGTAGCAGCACAGTGTGGAGGGAGTGTAGCAGCAACAGTGTGGAGGGAGTGTACCAGCACAGTGTAGAGGGAGTGTAGAAGCACAGCGTAGAGGGAGTGTAGCAGCACAGTGTGGATGGAGTGTAGCAGCAACAGTGTGGAGGGAGTGTCGCAGCACAGTGTGGAGGGAGTGTAGCAGCACAGTGTGGAGGGAGTGTAGCAGCAACAGTGTGGAGGGAGTGTAGCAGCACAGAGTGGAGGGAGTTTAGAAGCACAGTGTGGAGGGATTGTAGCAGCACAGTGTGGAGGGAGTGTAGAAGCACAGCGTAGAGGGAGTGAAGCAGCACAGTGTGGAGGGAGTGTAGCAGCACAGAGTGGAGGGAGTTTAGAAGCACAGTGTGGAGGGATTGTAGCAGCACAGTGTGGAGGGAGTGTAGAAGCACAGCGTAGAGGGAGTGAAGCCGCACAGTGTGGAGGGAGTGTAGCAGCACAGTGTGGAGGGAGTGTAGCAGCACAGTGTGGAGGGAGTGTAGCAGCAACAGTGTGGAGGGAGTGTAGAAGCACAGTGTGGAGGGAGTGTAGCAGCACAGAGTGGAGGGAGTTTAGAAGCACAGTGTGGAGGGAGTGTAGCAGCACAGTGTGGAGGGAGTGTAGAAGCACAGCGTAGAGGGAGTGTAGAAGCACAGTGTGGAGGGAGTGTAGCAGCACAGTGTGGAGGGAGTGTAGCAGCAACAGTGTGGAGGGAGTGTAGCAGCACAGTGTAGAGGGAGTGTAGAAGCACAGCGTAGAGGGAGTGTAGCAGCACAGTGTGGAGGGAGTGTAGCAGCACAGTATAGAGGGAGTGTAGAAGCACAGTGTGGAGGGAGTGTAGCAGCACAGTGTGGAGGGAGTGTAGAAGCACAGCGTAGAGGGAGTGTAGCAGCACAGTGTGGAGGGAGTGTAGCAGCACAGTGTGGAGGGAGTGTAGCAGCACAGTGTGGAGGGAGTGTAGCAGCACAGAGTGGAGGGAGTTTAGAAGCACAGTGTGGAGGGAGTGTAGCAGCACAGTGTGGAGGGAGTGTAGAAGCACAGCGTAGAGGGAGTGTAGAAGCACAGTGTGGAGGGAGTGTAGCAGCACAGTGTGGAGGGAGTGTAGCAGCAACAGTGTGGAGGGAGTGTTGCAGCACAGTGTAGAAGGAGTATAGAAGCACAGTGTGGAGGGAGTGTAGCAGCAACAGTGTGGAGGGAGTGTAGCAGCACAGTGTAGAGGGAGTGTAGAAGCACAGCGTAGAGGGAGTGTAGCAGCACAGTGTGGAGGGAGTGTAGCAGCACAGTATAGAGGGAGTGTAGAAGCACAGTGTGGAGGGAGTGTAGCAGCACAGTGTGGAGGGAGTGTAGAAGCACAGCGTAGAGGGAGTGTAGCAGCACAGTGTGGAGGGAGTGTAGCAGCACAGTGTGGAGGGAGTGTAGCAGCACAGTGTGGAGGGAGTGTAGCAGCAACAGTGTGGAGGGAGTGTCGCAGCACAGTGTGGAGGGAGTATAACAGCACAGTGTGGAGGGAGTGTAGCAGCACAGTGTGGAGGGAGTGTAGCAGCAACAGTGTGGAGGGAGTGTCGCAGCACAGTGTGGAGGGAGTGTAACAGCACAGTGTAGAGGGAGTGTAGAAGCACAGCGTAGAGGGAGTGTAGCAGCAACAGTGTGGAGGGAGTGTTGCAGCACAGTGTAGAGGGAGTGTAGCAGCACAGTGTGGAGGGAGTGTAGCAGCATATTTTGGAGGGAGTGTAGCAGCACAGTGTGGAGGGAGTGTAGCAGCACAGTGTGGAGAGAGTGTAGCAGCACAGTGTGGAGGGAGTGGAGCAGCACAGTGTGGAGGGAGTGTAGCAGCAACAGTGTGGAGGGAGTGTAGCAGCACAGTGTGGAAGGAGTGTAGCAGCACAGTGTAGACGGAGTGTTATTTTGCCATTTTTTTTTAGGCCTACCTACATTTAAAAAACTCTGTATCCCTGCCCAGCTTGGCGAGAGTGGCCTGAAGTGTGTTTAGCATCCCCAGTGGCTCTGCAAGTGCGGAGAGGGTATTCTCGGCTGCTGAGCTTCTCTCCAGGCACCATCGCATGAGCCTGAAGCCAGACTCTGGCCAAACTCGTGTTTCTAAAAATCTATTCAAAGGCACTGTATTCTGACCCAAATAAATCTTTTTTTGTTTAATATATATTTAATTGTATCTAAGTCACAGCCTATATGCACAATTTATTGACTATCATGATTTAATACAATGAAATATTGTTTAAATCTGAGTGCTTAATGTCCCTGCCAGCCGAGTGTATCACACTAATGCTTCATTGTGTATTTATTTGTAGGCTATAGCCTTGAAATAATTGAAATAATATGCTAATAATATAGCCTAAATGATTTCTCTACCTGTCGGGCTCCTGACCTATTCACACTGTTTATATGACATTTAATACAACATGAGCGATGCCTAAAAACCAAATGGTCGGTGTAGGTAGTCACAAACATAGATGGGTGTTGGTTAAATGGTGATTTTAATGAATGGAGCAAATTTGGAGCAGCAGTTTCTTTCCTGTGAGCGAGGAGCGTTTTTTAGCAGAGCTGTTGTGAAGTACATGGAGCTCCGGAGTGGTGTGCAAGCACCACTCCGTGAGCGATAAAAGCAGTATTTCAAACCGCTCAACTCCGCTCACATACTCTGCATCACAGAAAACTTTAGCATTTTAGCTAAATAACAAATTTGCAACTACTTACTACTTTTTTTATATTTAGCAACTACTTAGCATGTTAGCTAACCCTTCCCTTAACCGTAATCTTAACCCTTTAGCCTAACTCCTAACCTTAACCCTAACCTTCACTTTAAACCTAACCTTAACCCTAATCCCTAGTCTAGCTAACGTTAACCACCTGACTAACGTTAGCCACACCCAATTGGAATTCGTAACATCATACGGAATGCAAATTCATAAACTATTGCACAAATATTAGTTCATAGCGTATCATACAAATTGGAATTCGCAACATATCATATAGAATGGACGATGGACATTCCCAAATTAATACATATAGTTGAAGTCAGAAGTTTACATACACTTAGGTTGGAGTCATTAAAACTAGTTTTTCAACCACTCCACAAATTTCTTGTTAACAAACTATAGTTTTGGCAAGTCGGTTAGGACATCTACTTTGTGCATGACACAACATTACAACATTTGTCTACAGACAGATTATTTCACTTATAATTCACTGTATCACAATTCCAGTGGGTCAGAAGTTTACATGCAATAAATTGACTGTGCCTTTAAACAGCAACATACATTTTTTTTATTTCACCTTTATTTAACCAGGTAAGCTAGTTGAGAACAAGTTCTCATTTACAACTGCAACCTGGCCAAGATAAAGCAAAGCAGTGCGACACAAACAACAACACAGAGTTACACAAGGAATAAACAAGTGTACAGTCAATAACACAATATAAAAAAATAAAGTCTGTATACAGGGTGTGCAAATGGCATGAGGAGGTTAGGCAATAAATAGGTCATAGTAGCGAAGTAATTACAATTTAGCAGATTAACACTGGAGTGATAGATGAGCAGATGATGATGTGCAAGTCGTGCTACTGTTGTGCAAAAGAGCAGAAAAGTAAATAAAAACAATATGGGGATGAGGTAGGTAGATTGTGTGGGCTATTTACGGATGGACTATGTACATCTGCAGCGATCGGTTAGCTGCTCAGATAGCTGATGTTTAAAGTTAGTCAGGGAAATGTAAGTCTCCAACTTCAGCAATTCGTACCAGTCACTGGCAGCAGAGAACTGGAAGGAAAGGCGGCCAAAGGTATATGTTGGCTTTGGGGATGACCAGTGAGATATACCTGCTGGAGCGCGTGCTAAAGGTTGGGTGTTGTTATCGTGACCAGTGAGCTGAGGTAAGGCGGAGCTTTACCTAGTGTCGTGACGTTGGCCTGTGGGTAAGGTTTATGACCCCCCCATTAATACCTTTCTCCCTTCCCTCTCGCTCTGACTCTACTGAAGGACTTTTGAATAGCCTTTGTTAAACATAGAGAGTCTGGGAACATCAAACATAAAGTTAGAGCTCTGCTCAATCTGTGGCCCGCCCCTGTGAAGAGACATGGGGAAAAAACTATGAAACACACCCGTCTCTCCCTCCACTATATAAGCCCTTGACGAAAATGTAACTCTGTTCCGAGGACGATAGGACCACGGCCTGTATGTTGAAAAGGACTAACATGTCAACTACAGAACTAAGCCAACCTCAGCGTGAGCTTTGGTTGTGAAAAGTATGAATTTTGAACTCTTATTCACTACAGAAGCGATACCTCCTAGCCGTTGAGTTAGCAGCGTAACCCATTCACCACCAGAGACACTCTTCAAAGGACAAAGGACTCTGTTGGGCAACACGGACTTCCATCTACCACCAACCTATTGAAGTGCAGCTCAGAGTAAATATTTTTTGCATTTTCCTTTTCCAAATGGGCGCTAATTTAGAATGCATAAGATTCTGTATTTACGATTTGATAGCTGCCTATCGAGACATAGCTTCTCCCTTTGTTCCTCAAGTCTTCCTGCTCTTTCACTCAAACCCAACCCCCGTTCTTTGTGTAACCAGCTGTCATACCTGTTCCGTCCGCTAGGGACATTTTCCTTTATGACAAAATTTGTTAGCAATGTATGATTCATTCTGTGTATATGTAATTCTGGGTGATTAGTTGGGTATTTAGTAAATAAATAATTAAACCCACTTTTTTATTGCTGATTCAACTTCTTAGCCAGGGTTCGTGATCATAACCAAGAATTTACCATTTTCAGATGAGACTGAAATAAGGTGAAAATTAATATTGACTGCTATTGATGTAAAATATTACTAGATCTTTAAGAGTTTATTCGGAAGATAAGAGTCGGGGCACCACTCTTTCGTGGTGCCCCGACTTTCTAGTTAATTACATTTACACGATTATCTCAAAAAGGTAATATTTATTACAGAGAAAGGATTTTATAGAATAGCATGTCATATCACTTAATCCGGCATAGCCAAAGACACGTCACTAGCATAGACTTATAGATGACCTGGAGCCAGTGGGTATGGCGACGAATATGTAGCAAGGGCCAGCCGACTAGAGCATACAGGTCGCAGTGGTGGGTGATATAAGGGACTTTGGTATCAAAACGGATGGCACCGTGATAGACTGCATCCAGTTTGCTGAGTAGAGTATTGGAAGCTATTTTGTAGATGACATCGCCGAAGTCGAGGATATGTAGGATAGTCAGTTTTACTAGGGTAATTTTGGCGGCGTGAGTGAAGGAGTCTTTGTTGTGAACTGAAGCTGATTCTGGATTTGATTTTGGATTGGAGATGTTTGATATGAGTCTGGAAAGAGAGTTTACGGTCTAGCCAGACATCTAGGTATGTGTAGTTGTCCACATATTCTAGGTTAGAACCGTCCAGAGTAGTGATGCTAGTCGGGCGGGCGGGTGCGGGCAGCGAACGGTTGAAAAGCATGCATTTGGTTTTACTAGCGTTTGAGAGCAGTTGTAGGTCACGGAAGGAGTGTTGTATGGCATTGAAGCTCGTTTGGACGTTAGTTAACCTCACTAGGGTAGGGGGCAGCATTCAGAATTTTGGGATGAAACGCATGCCCAAATTAAACGGCCTGCTACTTGGGACCAGAAGATATGAGATGCATATAACTGTTAGATTTGGAAAGAAAACACTCTAAGGTTTCCAAAACTGTTAAAATAGTGTCTGTGAGTATAACATAACTGAATTAGCAGGTGAAAACCTGAGAAAAATCCATTCAGGAAGGAGTTTTTTGGGGATTTTGTAGTATTCTATTCAATGCCATTACAGTATCCATTGACTTAGGACTTTATTTGCAGTTCCTATGCCTTCCACTAGATGTCAACAGTCTTTAGAAATCGTTTCAGGCTTGTGTTCTTATAAATGAGGGAGTAAGACCAGTCTGAACGAGTGGACCCTAACATGATGCAGAGTTTTTTCAGGCGCATGTGCATTTCTTGTTTACCTTTTATATTGACAACGTTATTGTCCGGTTGACAATAACGTATAGATCATTTAGGCTAAAAAACAACCTGAGGATTGAATATATATGCTAGGTATGTTCTGGGCTAGGTATGCTTTCGCCGAAAAGCATTTTGTAAATATGATACTGTAGTTGGTTTAAGAAGAAGTTAATCTTTAAACCCAGGCAAGTGCAGGCAAGTGGTCCTTCTGTGGCTCAGTTGGTAGAGCATGGAGCTTGTAACGCCAGGGTAGTGGGTTCGATTCCCGGGACCACCCATACGTAGAATGTATGCACACATGACTGTAAGTCGCTTTGGATAAAAGCGTCAGCTAAATGGCATATATTATTATGTTATAAACCTATGTAAAATATGTTTTGTTTTATGAATTTTTAGAATGAGCATTTCTGTAATTGAATTTGGCGCTCTGCAACCTCACTGGATGTTGGCCAGATGGGACGCTAGCGTCTCACGTACCCTATAGAGGTTAACACAGTGTCCAAAGAAGGGCCAGATGTATACAGAATAGTTTCGTATGCGCAGAGGTGGATCAGGAAATCACCCGCCGCAAGAGCGACATCGTTGATATATACAGAGAAAAGAGTCGGCCTGAGAACTGAACCCTGTGGTACCCCATAGAGACTGCCAGAGGTCCGGAAAACAGGCCCTCCAATTTGACACACTGAACTCTATCTGCGAAGTAGTTGGTGAACCAGGCGAGGCAGTCATTTGAGAATCAAAGGCTGTTGAGTCTGCCGATAAAAATACGGTGATTTAGAGAGTCGAAAGCCTTGGCCAGGTCGATGAAGATGGCTGCACAGTACTGTGTTTTATTGATGGCGATTATGATATCGTTTAGTACATTGAGCGTGCTTGAGGTGCACCCATGACTAGCTCGGAAACCGGATTGCACAGTGGAGAAGGTACGGTGGGATTCTAAATGGTCAGTGATCTTTTTATTAACTTGGCCTTCGAAGACTTTAGAAAGTCAGGGCAGGATGGATATAGGTCTATAACAGTTTGGGTCTAGAGTGTCTCCCCCTTTGAAGAGGGGGATTACCTCGTCAGCTTTCCAATCCTTAGGGATCTCAGATGACAAGAGGTCAGAGAGGTTGAACAGACTGATAATAGGGGTTGCAACAGCGGCTAGCTTTTTATGTTTGAACAAGCTAACCTTTGCTTTTCTGACTGACTGCGTGTATTGGTTCCTGACTTCCCTGAACAGTTGCATATTGCAGGGACTATTCGATGCTATTGCAGTCTGTCACAGGATGTTTTTGTGCTGGTCAAGGGCAGTCAGGTATGGAGTGAACTAAGGGCTATATCTGTTCTTAGTTCTACATTTTTTGAAAGGGGCATCCATATTTAAGATGGTGAGGATATTACTTTTAAAGAACAACCAGGCATCCTCGACTGACGGGATGAGGTCAATATCCTTCCTGGATACCCGGGGCAGGTCAATTAGAAAGGCCTGGTCGCAGAAGTGTTTAAGAGAGCGTTTGACGGTGATGAGGGGTGGGCATTTGACCGCGGACCAATAGCGCATGCAGGCAATGAGGCAGTGATCACTGAGATCCTAATTGAAAACAGCAGAGGTGTATTTGGAGGTCAAGTTGGTCAGGATAATATCGATGAGGGTGCCCATGTTTACAGATTTGGGGTTGTACCTGGTGTTTTCCTTGATAATTTGTGTGAGATTGAGGGCATCTAGCTTAGATTGTAGGACTGCTGGGGTGTTAAGCATATCCCAGTTTAGCTCACCTAACAGAACGAACTCTGAAAATAGATGGGGGGCAATCAATTCACATATGGTGTCCAACATGTATTTCAAGGCCTACTTTCAAACTCAGTGCCTCTTTGCTTGACATCATGGGAAAATCAAAAGATATCAGCCAAGACCTCAGAAAAAAATGGTAGACCTCCACAAGTCTGTTTCATCCTTGGGAGCAATTTCCAAACGCCTGAAGGTACCACGCTCATCTGTACAAACAATAGTATGCAAGTATAAACACCACACAGCCATCATACCGCTCAGGAAGGAGACGCTTTCTGTCTCCTAGAGATGAACGTGCTTTGCAGCGAAAAGTGCAAATCAATCCCAGAACAACAGCAAAGGACCTTATGAAGATGCTGGAGGAAACAGGTACAGAAGTATCTATATCCACATAAACGAGTCCTATATCGACATAACCTGAAGAGCCGCTCATCAAGGAAGAAGCCACGGCTCCAAAACCACCATAAAAAGGCCAGACTATGGTTTGCAACTGCACATGGGGACAAAGATCATACTTTTGGAGAAATATCCGACTTCAACTGTACCATACCAAACGTAACATATCCTAATATTATTATCATCGCAGATTTTCATTTACTATGTTACGTCTACCCCTGGGTCCAGGTTGAGAGAGCGCAGCAGCACCATGTACAAAGCAAATGCATGATGTGTATGCAAAACACACACACACATACACGCCACAACACACACATACACTTCTTGCGCTAACTCTCCTGCAGTGACTCTATGAGCACACACTGGACTATACCAACACACTCACACGTACTTCTACCCCAATACACACACACGCTACAATCGCCCACATACACATAATGTAACACGCGCACACATGCATACCGACACCACATACACACATTCACCAGATAAGCTGCTGCTACTGTCTATTATCTATCCTGTTCCCTAGTCACTTTACCCCCTACCTGTATATACAAAATGTATCTGCCTCAATTACCTCGTGTCCCTGCACATCGACTCAGTACTGGTACTCCCTGTATATAGCCATGTTATTTTTACTCGTTATTGTTATTCATTATTCACTATGTCACTATTTATCTATATTTTTTTCATCTTTAACTCTTCAGTTTTGGAAAAGGACCCATAAGCATTTCACTGTCAGGGCTTTATTCAATCAGATCTGCTTTTGCAAATCATCTGCATAGTGGTTGTTTCGGCGGTGTTGTTAAAGCTGTCAAATCCACTAGTGGCATCATACCTAAAGCGGGCATAGCCATGGAGTCACACTAACAGAAATCCTATGTGGCCTTGTTCACAGGTTGGAACACTGGAATGTGAGATGCAATCTAAAACTCTATTAGGATGATAGAAATTCTCATTATTTCGTTTAATGTCGTTTTATTATTTATATTTCGCCTACACTTTCTTGCTCTGAACTTCAAACATGAGTTGGGCAGGCGTGGCTTTGTGAAAATGATTGCAACATTTCGTGACAATGATCGCAAGAGCTGCTCACCCATTTGAGGGCTCCAACACAGTTACACCTCCGACACCGTCAAAACATCAGCTGTGTGGCTGTCTGCTATCACCGGTTAACACTTGATCTGATTGAATCTAGGCCTAAGTCTGCACCTGTTGTTTACGAAGAATGTGACAAATAAAATGTTATTTGATGTGTGATGGGAAGGTTAGCTGTCTCATCTGATGTGAATTTGACGTGGGGAGAAGTGTTGTATGATAGGCAATCCCTTCACTCAGACACATACTATAGACATAATTGATTGCACTCATCCACCATTCCGGGAGGCAGAAAACACTCATCTTTCACACAGCTTTATGTCAGCGTGCTAATTCATCTGTCGTGATTTCACATTTCGTCAACCCTGTAAAAACTCAATGTCCGTGACAGTAAATGCCCATGTCAGACTCATAATATTTATTCTCGTTTTGTGGTTAGTTTGTTTTTGTTGTTTTCTTATCTCTATGAATGATGTTATGATTGTTATGCAGTTGTGGATGATGCCAGAATTCATAGACTGTGTCATACCAAACCTCCCACACAGTATGTCTAGAACTAAGGACAGGAAGAGTGACAGATTCTAAGAAAACAATCCAGTAAAAAGCATGAGATGACACACCAAAAAGGCTGACTACAGAGCATACTGTATAAAACTGTAAACTGCATATGAGTACAAATAGTTTGACTTTTATACAGGTTCTAAGAAAATGTCCTGACTTTCGATTCCCAACACTACCATTGTCATTATAATTTGTTCGCTGATGTAGATCATAGCCGGTGCCAACGGTTTGACGTAATCCTCAAAGCCTGGGCAAAATGAGCTTTGTTTTGGTTGGTTTGCTCTTCCTTTCGATTTGTTATTTTGAGATGTTCTTGGTAGAACATTTCCAGGCTAAGTGCTCATCCTTAAGCTTTGATTCCTCTCTCCCCTAAGAAATGTTAGTCAGAACTCCATAGTCCCCACGTGGAATAAGGGTCCCTGATCTAATAATAATGATGTTCGCAACAGGGAGGATTTGAGAGAATGTGTCTATCAGAAGTAAAAGTAGAACACCTGAGAATGGGTGTCAACTGCGTCAAATAAAAAAGGTACTTTGTTTTAAAAAAGGTCTCATTTCAAATGGAGCTTACCATTGTCAAGTGATGTTAAGACTAAATAAGGATGGAGGGTGAAGGCCCCTTTAACTCCTTCAGTACATTTTCTTCAAGTGAAGTGAATGTGCTCCCTATAACGGTGCCTTCAAATCAAATCAATGTTATTGGTCACATACACATGGTTAGCAGAGTGTAGCAAAATGCTTGTGCTTCTAGTTCCGACAGTGCAGTAATATCTAACAAGTAATCTGACAATTCCCCAACAACTACCTAATACACACAAATCTAAAGGAGTGAATGAGAATATGAACATATATGTATGAGCGATGGCCGAGCTGCATAGGCAAAGTGCAATAGATGGTATAAAATACAGTATCTACTTGTGATATGAGTAATTTAAGATTTGTAAACATTTTTTAAGTGGCATTGTTTAAAGTGACTAGTGATCCATTTATTAAAGTTGCCAGTGATTGGGTCTCAATCGAGGCAGCAGCCTCTCTGACTTAGTGATTGCTGTTTAGGAGTCTGATGGCCTTGAGATAGAAGCTGTTTTTCAGTCGCTCTTTCCCAGCTTTTATTCACCTGTGCTGACCACGTCTTCTGGATGGTAGTGGTGTGAACAGGCAGTGGCTCAGGTGGTTGTTGTCCTTGATGATCTTTGGGTGCTGTAGGTGTCATGGAAGGCAGGAAGTTTTCCCCCGGTGATGCGTTGTGCAGACAGCACCACCCTCTGGAGAGCCTTGCGGTTTAGGGCGGTGCAGTTTCCATACCAGGCTGTGATACAGCCCGACAGGATCCTCTCTGCAAAAGTTTTTTGGTGACAAGCCAAATTTCTTCAGCCTCCTGAGGTTGTAGAGGCGCTTTTGCGCCTTCTTCACCACACTGTCTGCGTCGGTGGAACATTTCAGTTTGTTAGTGATGAGAACGCTGAGGAACTTAAAACTTTCCACCTTCTCCACTGTTGTCCCTTCGATGTGAATAGAGGGGTGCTCCCTCTGCTGTTTCCTGAAGTCCACGATCATCTCCTTTGTTTTGTTGACGTTGAGTAAGAGGTTATTTTCCTGACTCCGAGTGCCCTCACCTCCTCACCTAGGCTGTCTCGTCGTTGTTGTTTAATCAAGCCAGCTTGATTAAGTCGTCTGCAAACTTGAATCATCTGCAAACTTGATGATTGAGTTAGAGGCGTGCATGGCCACGCAGTCGTAGGTGAACGGGGAGTACAGGAGGGGAATGAGCATGCACCCTTGTGGGGACCCAGTGTTGAGGCTCAGCAAGTGGAGATGTTGTTTCCTACCTTCATCACCTGGGGGTGGCCCGTCAGAAAGTCCAGGACCCAATTGCACAGGGCGTGGTTGAGAGCCAGGGCCTCCAGCTTGATGATGAGCTTGGAGGGTACTATGGTGTTGAGTGCTGAGCTGTAGTCAATCAACAGCATTCTTACATAGTTATACCTTTTGTCCAGATGGGATAGGGCAGTGTGCAGTGTTATGGCGATTGTGTTGTCTGTGGACCTGTTGGGACGGTATGCAAACTGAAGTGGGTCTAGGTTGTACGGTAAGGTGGAGGTGATCTGACCCTTGACTAGTATATCAAAGCACTTCATGATGACAGAAGTGAGTTCTACAGGGCGATAGTCATTTATTTCAGTTATCTTTGCCTTCTTGGGTACAGGAACAACGGTGGCCATCTTGAAGCATGTGGAGACAACAGACTGGGATAGGGAGTGATTGAATTGTCCATAAACATACCAGCCAACTGTTCTGCACATGCTCTGAGGACGCAGCCAGGGATGCTGTCTGGGCCAGCAGCCATGCGAGGGTTAACACGTTTAAATGTTTTACTCACATTGGCCACGGTGAAGGAGAGGAGGCACAGTCCTTGTTAGCGGGCCGCAACTGTGGCACTGTATTATCCTCAAAGCAGGCAAAGAAGGTGTTTGGTTTGTCTGGAAGCGTGACATCGGTGTCTGTGACGTGGCTGCTTTTCTTTTTGTAGTCCGTGATTTCCTGTAGACCCTGCCACATACGTCTCGTGTCTGAGCTGTTGAATTGCGACTCCACCTCGTCCCTGTACCGGCATTTCGCTTGTTTAATTGCTACACTGTTTACATTCAGCCATATTCCTGGACCTATTTCCAAATTTAAATGCACTTTCAATTTTGCCCAGATGCCACCATACATCTACGGTTTCTGGTTAGTGTAGGTTTTAATAGTCACAGTGGGTACAACATCTCCATTGCTCTTCTTTATAAACTCACTCACTGAGTCAGCGTATTGGTTGATGTTGTTCTCTGAGGCTGACTAGAACATATTCCAGTCTGTGTGGTCAAAACAATCTTGAAGCATGGCTTCCAATTTGTCAGACCAGCGTTGAATGGTTCTCGTCACTGGTACATCCTGTTTGAGTTTAAGATATTAGATGGTAGGAGCAAGATGGCGCCTTATGCTATATAAGTTGCAATCTAATGGGAAACTGTAACGTCTGAATCGCATCAATCTGAGGCATGAGTTCTATAGCTGCCTTTGTGCCCTAGTAGCTGCCTAAGCACATAGCTCCTGTACATTTGTACATATTTTGTTATTTTTTAAATCAGCAGTTTTGTTTTTGATAACATTGAGTTTTTGTTGGATACATCTGGTGGTTTTTAGCCATAGATTTGCAGATTGACTGGTAAATAAACTTTTTGGGGCTTGGCTGGCTGCTAAGCTAGCTGGCAAATTTTACTTTACAAATGACCTCGACTAACCTGTACCTGCACACATTGACTCGGTACCGGTACCCCCTGTATACAGCATCATTGTTGTTATGTGCCTTTCATGTATTACGTTTTCATTATTATTATTTTTACTTTAGTATATTTAGCAAATATTTTCTTAACTCTATTACTTGAGCTGCATTGTTGGTTAAGGGCTTGTAAGTAAGTATTGCAATGGTATTCAGCGCATGTGACAAATAACATTTGATTTGATTTGCTGACATCCTCCCAGCAGCTAGCTAGCTAACATTAGGCTCCACGTTTTTAACTTACAGTATAAATAGTTACATATATAGATAGCCTATTAGCCACGTTATAACTGACTTGTGGTCATTACTCTTCCTAGTTTGATTTTATTGACAATCCCAGCCTTAGTTACATTTGTTTGTTTTTGTCCAGAATATTGAGTAATTGAAACTGAAATAGTGCATCCCAAATGGAGGCAGCAAACAATGTACCAGGCCAGCTGTGATTTACAACCTGATAGCAATATTTGTTGGAATACCAAGAAATGTATTGGTGAATTATCTACACTGAGTATACAAAACATTAAGAACACCTTCCTAATGTGGAGTTGCACCCCTTATCCCCTTTTTCCCTCAGAACAGACTCAATTTGTCAGGGCATGGATTTACAAGGTGTCAACAGCATTCCACAGTGATGCTGGTCCATGTTGACTTCAATTCTTCCAACAGATGTGTCAAGTTGGCTGGATGTCCTTTGAGTGGTGGACCATTCTTGATACACACTGGAGACTGTTGAGCATGAAAAATCCAGCAGCGTTGCAGTTCTTGAAACACTCAAACACCTACCACCACACCTACTACCAAAGGCACTTAAATATTTTTTGTCTTGCCCATTCACCCTCTGAATGGCAGGTACAGTACACATACATAATCCATGTCTCAGTTGTCTCAAGGCTTAAAAATCCTTCTTGAACCTGTCTCCTCCCCTTCATCTGCACTGATTTGAAGTGGATTTCAATAAGGGATCATAGCTTTTACCTGAATTCTCCTGGTCAGTATATGTCATGTAAAGAGCAGGTGTCCTTAATGTTTTGTATACTTACTGTATATTAACCCCTTAGAGTTTATTGACGCACCGGAGTTTCAATCTAAATAACATAATAAAAAAATCCACATCAAAATCCATCAGTTTAAGGTAGAGCGATGTTTGTCAGACCATGAGACATCCCAAAAATGTATCTTCTAACAAAAATGTCTGTAGCGTCCAAACTATTATGACCCCACTGTAGAAAGTGATTCTCACGAACACGATGGTGTTATCCGTTTTGCTCTACAACCCCCACCAGTGTCACGGGACTCTTCTGAAGGTAACAGGTACCAGTATAAAACAGTTATTAAGCAAGCATTAATAAAGTTTTATCCCTACCCAGAAAGAGAGGTTAAATATGTATTCAAAAATATATACATATACTACTGTTCAAAAGTTGGGGGTCACTTAGAAATGTCCTTGTTTTTCGAAGAAAAGCAAATGTTTTGTCCAATAAAATAACATAAATTGATCAGAAATACAGTGGAGACATTGTAAATGAAACAGCAGATTTTGTATGGAATATCTACATAGGTGTACAGAGGCCCATTATCAGCAGCCATCACTCCTGTGTTCCAATGGCACGCTGTGTTCGCTACTCCAAGGTTATCATTTTAAAAGGCTAACTGATCATTACAAAACCCTGTTGCAATTATGTTAGCATAGCTAAAAACTGTTGTCCCAATTGAAGAACCAATAAAACTGACCTTCTTTAGGCTAGTTGAGTATCTGGAGCATCAGCATTTGTGGGTTTGATTACAGGATGAGAATGGCCAGAAAAAAAAACTTTCTTCTGAAACTCATCAGTCTGTTATTGATCTGAGAAATTAAGGCTATTCCATGTGAGAAATTGCCAAGAAACTGAAGATCTCGTACAACGCTGTGTACTACTCCCTTCACAGAACAGCGCAAACTGGCTCTAACCAGAATAGAAAGAGAAGTGGGAGGCCCCTGTGCACAACTGAGCAAGAGGACAAGTACATTAGAGTGTCTAGTTTGAGAAACAGACACAAGTCCTCAACTGGCAGCTTCATGAAATAGTACCCGCAAAGCACCAGTCTCAACATCAACAGTGAAGAGGCAACTCCAATAAAAATAACAGATTAACCAGACTGACCAATAAAAATAACAGATTAAGATGGGCAAAACAACACAGACACTGAACAGAGGAACTCTACAGTATATATATTTTTCTTTAGCTTTTTTAAAATATATTATACCTAGCTACAGTATAGGACAAAAACTTCAAAACACAATGGTTTAGACTTTAAACTTAGACTTTAAAGTCATGCATTGAACTGCATCCATCCATTATGCCAAGAATGCCTCACTCTACGTCATAGAATTGAGTCCATAGAACCTATTATAAAGTTGTTTTGTAGCATAAACTGGGAATGTTGTACTTTTGACTGATGTTATGATTATCTTTTCGTTTCATATCTGCAAAGAAGTTCAAACGCTGTCAGTTCCACTTTAAGCTTGAGCAGAACAGGAGATGAAGTGCAGGAATGTAGTGCTGAGGCAGAGGGCTTGTTGTGAGGATGACTGACGAATGTTAATTCTCTGAACTGTGTGTGGTGAGATTTCTGGCGCCCAGAGCGGCTGTGGGTGCCACACATTGTGTAGGAGGAGAAGTCCAGTGGCAACACTGCCTTGTTCCCAGAGGAGCCATCCACACGATCAGCACCAGACTCTTCCTCAACCACCTCCCTGACCACCTTCTTCTGATCAAGCCATAACCTGTCCCTCTCCATCCTTGGCGAATGCATGCACTCAAAGACTTGGCCTCTATTAGTTGATCTAGCTAGCTATAGCTAGGTTGCTCGTGATGTATTGCTTTTGTTTTTTTGCTTTTGAAGCACTTTGAAATTCTCTCTTTAATTAAAGGCGCTATAGAAGTTTAATAAATTGGAACGGAGCAAATGGAATGGCATCAAACACATTGAAAGCGTGTGTTTAATACCATTCTACTTATTCTGCTCCAGCCATTACCACGAGCCGTCCTCCCCAGTTAAGGTGCCACCAACCTCCTGTGGTACTGTAGTCTTGTCTGGCCAAGATGATCTTATCTAAACCACATGGTTCATGGTTCCATCCTCTCAAGGTTTCTTCCTGTCATGGGAGTTTTTCTTTTGTCATTGTCATTATTATTCTTTGAAAGTTTAGGTTGGGGAAGCTGTACCCAATGTGTATCGGGAAATGCTCTTTTACACAATCTACACAATTTGATTGATTTGTGTTAAATCATATACAACACATACTGCATGTCATGGAACTTTATTCAACTTTACACTATTAGAGGTGAAATAATAGGCCTCAAGCACTGTGCACTTCTAGTGGGTGTTAAATGAGAATATGGCCTAAAGATCAAGGAGAATTAGGCAACGTTATTTATCGCTCAGGATTCACTGTTAAGATAATGACTCTGATACAATTAGAGGGCAATGGAATCCAGGGAGCGAAACAATGGAAAATGAAATGTCAGGTTTCTCGCTTTGATTTTTGTTAAACTGAGCACTAATTAGATACAAAAGCTATACATCTGTCAATTTCTGCTCTACTTTCGGTTTGTCCTTTAAAATATCATTAGGGATAAAGTCAAAGCTTCATCTATAAAGCATTCTGCCTCTCCTCTTTATCTGACAGATCTCAAAGCATGTTCTTTTTTAATGCAACATATGTTTGAAGAAATAGTCTGAGTGCATCATGCATCAAAATCAGTTCATGTATGACACAGTAAACTTTCACAAATGTTTTGCAAGAGCCATGCTTTTTTCAAAAACGTGTGCTTGTGAAGCACTCAAATCAATTAAAATAGCTACATTATATTTCTGCATCAACAAAAGCAATCAAAGTAAAGACAAAGACAAATAAACAGTCATTTGTTCAACACAATGCAGCCTTTAGTTGATGTCACAATCAGCATGACATCTGACATTTAGCTAGAAGGCACCAAAACTACCTAGAATGAATGACAGGCACGATTGAGTGACCTACCAACAGTGAGCACAAAGGAAATATGGGGTGACCGTGTGAATGTCATAGTGGATTGATCAACAGCTTCACTACACATGAAATTAGGTCCAATCAAGCATTTTCCACAGCATCAAAGTCTACCTAAAGCTTGTAAACTATCTCAATTAACACCCACCAAGACTGAGTGTGGATAAAGGAATATTGTCCTCATACACACACACCATCCATCAGGGATCATTAACTAGATTCATCAGCGGGTCGATTGTTTCTTGGGCGGATGGTCAGCTCGCCCGGAACATAATTACAAGTTATTTGTAGACTGCAAATCGACATCAAGAATCCAAAACAAATATAATATTTGACTAAATGATAATCATTTCAAACCTTGTGTAACGATGTGCACTGAGAGTCGGAAAGCAAGTTCAGGGAGTGAGTGTTTTCATAAAAATAAACAGAAACTTAATACAAACATCGAACAACGCACAGACAAGAAACAGAAACAATGACGCCTGGGGAAGGAACCAAAGGGAGGGACATATATAGGGCAGGTAAACAAGGAGGTGATGGAGTCCAGGTGAGTCTGACTACGCGCAGGTGCACGTAACGATGGTGACAGGTGTGTGCCATAATGAGCATCCTGCTGACTTAGAGGCCGGGGAGGGAGCACACGCAACACCTTGCATATATTGGTATACAATCACATACCTGTGAATATATCTTTGTTGTGCGTGGGAATACTTTGGAACAGATTTCCCAAATTAAAATCGCTTGGAGCTGGGGAAGCTGTACCCAATGTGTATCGGGAATTGCTCTTTTACACAATCTACACAATTTGATTGATTTGTGTTAAATCATATACAACACATACTGCATGTCATGGAACTTTATTCAACTTTACACTATTAGAGGTGAAAGAATAGGCCTCAAGCACTGTGCACTTCTAGTGGGTGTTAAATGAGAATATGGCCTAAAGATCAACATAAAAAAAAATGTCTAAGAAAACTGGGTCAATAAAATCACCAATTGGGGAACCTTGCCATAAGTCAAATGTCCTCATCATCATAACCAATAGCAACCATTCCTCTCAGAATAAACAACTCAATCTCTCACTCCTTGCTCATGTGCTTTCCTTATGTCATCCTTTCTCTACCTTTACCCTAGGCTGCTAGACATGTAGTTCAGCTTCCTCTACCTTTACCTTAGGCTGCTAGACATGTAGTTCAGCTTCCTGTACCTTTACCTTAGGCTGCTAGACATGTAGTTCAGCCTCCTCTACCTTTACCTTAGGCTGCTAGACATGTAGTTCAGCTTCCTCTACCTTTACCTTAGGCTGCTAGACATGTAGTTCAGCCTCCTCTACCTTTACCTTAGGCTGCTAGACATGTAGTTCAGCTTCCTCTACCTTTACCTTAGGCTCCTAGACATGTAGTTCAGCCTCCTCTACCTTTACCTTAGGCTGCTAGACATGTAGTTCAGCTTCCTCTAACCTCACCTAGACTGCTAGACCTGTAGTTCAGCCTCCTCTACCTTTACCTTATGCTGCTAGACATGTAGTTCAGCTTCCTCTAACCTCACCTAGACTGCTAGACCTGTAGTTCAGCCTCATCTACCTTTACCTTATGCTGCTAGACATGTAGTTCAGCCTCCTCTACCTTTACCTTATGCTGCTAGACATGTAGTTCAGCTTCCTCTACCTTTACCTTAGGCTGCTAGACATGTAGTTCAGCTTCCTCTACCCTCACCTTAGGCTGCTAGACTAACAAGCTAGTTCAGCTTGTTAGTTCTTGACAGTAAGCCAGCACTCTGTTTGGCCACCATCACCCTGACAGTGAGCAGGTGCTAATAAGATGTCTATTTAACCCCACTGTCATGCTCTCTCTCTCTCTCTCTCTCTCTGTGTGTAAATGCAGCCAAGCATAAGCAAGAACCATTCATGTACAGAAGGTGCAGTGAATTGCTGATGGGAGGAGAAGGTACAATACAAAGCTGATGGGAGGAGAAGGTACAATACAAAGCTGATGGGAGGAGAAGGTACAATACAATGCTGATGGGAGGAGAAGGTACAATACAATGCTGATGGGAGGAGAAGGTACAATACAATGCTGATGGGAGGAGAAGGTACAATACAAAGCTGATGGGAGGAGAAGGTACAATACAAAGCTGATGGGAGGAGAAGGTACAATACAAAGCTGATGGGAGGAGAAGGTACAATACAAAGCTGATGGGAGGAGAAGGTACAATACAAAGCTGATGGGAGGGGATGGTACAATACAAAGCTGATGGGAGGAGAAGGTACAATACAAAGCTGATGGGAGGAGAAGGTACAATACAAAGCTGATGGGAGGAGAAGGTACAATACAAAGCTGATGGGAGGAGAAGGTACAATACAAAGCTGATGGGAGGAGAAGGTACAATACAAAGCTGATGGGAGGAGAAGGTACAATACAATGCTGATGGGAGGAGAAGGTACAATACAATGCTGATGGGAGGAGAAGGTACAATACAAAGCTGATGGGAGGAGAAGGTACAATACAAAGCTGATGGGAGGAGAAGGTACAATACAAAGCTGATGGGAGGAGAAGGTACAATACAAAGCTGATGGGAGGAGAAGGTACAATACAATGCTGATGGGAGGAGAAGGTACAATACAAAGCTGATGGGAGGAGAAGGTACAATACAATGCTGATGGGAGGAGAAGGTACAATACAAAGCTGATGGGAGGAGAAGGTACAATACAATGCTGATGGGAGGGGATGGTACAATACAAAGCTGATGAGAGGAGAAGGTACAATACAATGCTGATGGGAGGAGAAGGTACAATACAAAGCTGATGGGAGGAGAAGGTACAATACAATGCTGATGGGAGGAGAAGGTACAATACAAAGCTGATGGGAGGAGAAGGTACAATACAAAGCTGATGGGAGGAGAAGGTACAATACAAAGCTGATGGGAGGAGAAGGTACAATACAATGCTGATGGGAGGAGAAGGTACAATACAAAGCTGATGGGAGGAGAATGTACAATACAATGCTGATGGGAGGAGAAGGTACAATACAAAGCTGATGGGAGGAGAAGGTACAATACAAAGCTGATGGGAGGAGAAGGTACAATACAAAGCTGATGGGAGGAGAAGGTACAATACAATGCTGATGGGAGGGGATGGTACAATACAAAGCTGATGGGAGGAGAAGGTACAATACAAAGCTGATGGGAGGAGAAGGTACAATACAAAGCTGATGGGAGGAGAAGGTACAATACAAAGCTGATGGGAGGAGAAGGTACAATACAAAGCTGATGGGAGGAGAAGGTACAATACAAAGCTGATGGGAGGAGAAGGTACAATACAAAGCTGATGGGAGGAGAAGGTACAATACAAAGCTGATGGGAGGAGAAGGTACAATACAAAGCTGATGGGAGGAGAAGGTACAATACAATGCTGATGGGAGGAGAAGGTACAATACAAAGCTGATGGGAGGAGAATGTACAATACAATGCTGATGGGAGGAGAAGGTACAATACAAAGCTGATGGGAGGAGAAGGTACAATACAAAGCTGATGGGAGGAGAAGGTACAATACAAAGCTGATGGGAGGAGAAGGTACAATACAATGCTGATGGGAGGGGATGGTACAATACAAAGCTGATGGGAGGAGAAGGTACAATACAATGCTGATGGGAGGAGAAGGTACAATACAAAGCTGATGGGAGGAGAAGGTACAATACAATGCTGATGGGAGGGGATGGTACAATACAAAGCTGATGGGAGGAGAAGGTACAATACAATGCTGATGGGAGGAGAAGGTACAATACAAAGCTGATGGGAGGAGAAGGTACAATACAATGCTGATGGGAGGAGAAGGTACAATACAAAGCTGATGGGAGGAGAAGGTACAATACAAAGCTGATGGGAGGAGAAGGTACAATACAAAGCTGATGGGAGGAGAAGGTACAATACAAAGCTGATGGGAGGAGAAGGTACAATACAAAGCTGATGGGAGGAGAAGGTACAATACAAAGCTGATGGGAGGAGAAGGTACAATACAAAGCTCTCTTTCTCTCTCTCTTTCTTTTTCTCTCTCGATGTGATCAGCTGTCTGGCCTGTGACTGCTGACCTTAGCAGTGGTGTGTCATAGAGGTCTGGAGAGCTGACTAAAACCTACATGGTCCTGAGCTTACCACTGGTCACACCACGGGGCAAAGGAAGTGCTGTGAAAATAGTTTTTGTTTTCATTGAACCTTTAAAATCACTTGCAAAAGGTTTTTGGGGCCAAGACATTTCATGAAGCATATATAAAGAATAGGAGGCATAGGATATGCCTTGCTCTTACCTTTTACCTATGAAACTATGAAGGCACATTTATTTAAAGTCAATCATAAGCAAATGCTTGGAAAATGTGTGCAAATGTTGCTTACTGGACCGAAGGAAGGGAAACAGATGACAGTATACCGTTGTCTCCCACTATTTGGAATCATGAATTCTTTAAATGGCCCACCATTTTAACTAACTCACTATGTCTGTAATTGATAATAAAAACAATAACTCTGTATGGAAGTGAGGAGATTGCGATCAGTGGTAATACCTCTCTGTCTGAAAAGTTGAGAATGCATTAGTTTAATGTACTCGGGAAGGTAACTGGCATCATAATGAAATGTAATAACCCACTGTAATCAAAGTCAATTTCACAATGGACAACAACAGCAAATTCACTATGCTAGATACTTTCACTGTGATGGTATAGTGGCTATGTGCATGCATATTATAAAGGTATTATACTAAAAATAACTTTTATTTACATCTGTTTAGATTTTAAATATCTAAAATGTTGGATAAATACGTTTATGCTGTGAGGATTTTAACTCATCATGAGGTTTGGTGACAAAATAGTTAGCCTATGGATATTTCCTTTGCTAAATAATATTATGGTAAGTCTCTCATGTCAGATGGATGTGTTATACTGACAGCCCATATAGCATGAAGTGGCTGTGTTAGACTGACAGCCCATATAGCATGAGGTGGCTGTGTTATACTGACAGCCCATATAGCATGAGGTGGCTGTGTTAGACTGACAGCCCATATAGCATGAGGTGGCTGTGTTAGACTGACAGCCCATATAGCATGAGGTGGCTGTGTTATACTGACAGCCCATATAGCATGAGGTGGCTGTGTTATACTGACAGCCCATATAGCATGAGGTGGCTGTGTTCGACTGACAGCCCATGTAGCATGAGGTGGCTGTGTTAGACTGACAGCCCATATAGCATGAGGTGGCTGTGTTAGACTGACAGCCCATATAGCATGAGGTGGCTGTGTTAGACTGACAGCCCATATAGCATGAAGTGGCTGTGTTATACTGACAGCCCATATAGCATGAGGTGGCTGTGTTCGACTGACAGCCCATGTAGCATGAGGTGGCTGTGTTAGACTGACAGCCCATATAGCATGAGGTGGCTGTGTTAGACTGACAGCCCATATAGCATGAGGTGGCTGTGTTAGACTGACAGCCCATATAGCATGAAGTGGCTGTGTTATACTGACAGCCCATATAGCATGAGGTGGCTGTGTTCGACTGACAGCCCATATAGCATGAGGTGGCTGTGTTAGACTGACAGCCCATATAGCATGAGTTGGCTGTGTTATACTGACAGCCCATATAGCATGAGGTGGCTGTGTTATACTGACAGCCCATATAGCATGAGGTGGCTGTGTTAGACTGACAGCCCATATAGCATGAGGTGGCTGTGTTAGACTGACAGCCCATATAGCATGAGGTGGCTGTGTTATACTGACAGCCCATATAGCATGAGGTGGCTGTGTTATACTGACAGCCCATATAGCATGAGGTGGCTGTGTTAGACTGACAGCCCATATAGCATGAGGTGGCTGTGTTAGACTGACAGCCCATATAGCATGAGGTGGCTGTGTTAGACTGACAGCCCATATAGCATGAGGTGGCTGTGTTAGACTGACAGCCCATATAGCATGAAGTGGCTGTGTTATACTGACAGCCCATATAGCATGAGGTGGCTGTGTTCGACTGACAGCCCATGTAGCATGAGGTGGCTGTGTTATACTGACAGCCCATATAGCATGAGGTGGCTGTGTTATACTGACAGCCCATATAGCATGAGGTGGCTGTGTTCGACTGACAGCCCATGTAGCATGAGGTGGCTGTGTTAGACTGACAGCCCATATAGCATGAGGTGGCTGTGTTAGACTGACAGCCCATATAGCATGAGGTGGCTGTGTTAGACTGACAGCCCATATAGCATGAAGTGGCTGTGTTATACTGACAGCCCATATAGCATGAGGTGGCTGTGTTCGACTGACAGCCCATGTAGCATGAGGTGGCTGTGTTAGACTGACAGCCCATATAGCATGAGGTGGCTGTGTTAGACTGACAGCCCATATAGCATGAAGTGGCTGTGTTATACTGACAGCCCATATAGCATGAGGTGGCTGTGTTCGACTGACAGCCCATATAGCATGAGGTGGCTGTGTTAGACTGACAGCCCATATAGCATGAGTTGGCTGTGTTATACTGACAGCCCATATAGCATGAGGTGGCTGTGTTATACTGACAGCCCATATAGCATGAGGTGGCTGTGTTAGACTGACAGCCCATATAGCATGAGGTGGCTGTGTTAGACTGACAGCCCATATAGCATGAGGTGGCTGTGTTATACTGACAGCCCATATAGCATGAGGTGGCTGTGTTATACTGACAGCCCATATAGCATGAGGTGGCTGTGTTAGACTGACAGCCCATATAGCATGAAGTGGCTGTGTTATACTGACAGCCCATATAGCATGAGGTGGCTGTGTTCGACTGACAGCCCATATAGCATGAGGTGGCTGTGTTAGACTGACAGCCCATATAGCATGAGTTGGCTGTGTTATACTGACAGCCCATATAGCATGAGGTGGCTGTGTTAGACTGACAGCCCATATAGCATGAGGTGGCTGTGTTAGACTGACAGCCCATATAGCATGAGGTGGCTGTGTTAGACTGACAGCCCATATAGCATGAGGTGGCTGTGTTATACTGACAGCCCATATAGCATGAGGTGGCTTTGTTAGACTGACAGCCCATATAGCATGAGGTGGCTGTGTTAGACTGACAGCCCATATAGCATGAGGTGGCTGTGTTAGACTGACAGCCCATATAGCATGAGGTGGCTGTGTTAGACTGACAGCCCATATAGCATGAGGTGGCTGTGTTAGACTGACAGCCCATATAGCATGAGGTGGCTGTGTTAGACTGACAGCCCATATAGCATGAGGTGGCTGTGTTCGAATGACAGCCCATATAGCATGAGGTGGCTGTGTTAGACTGACAGCCCATATAGCATGAGGTGGCTGTGTTATACTGACAGCCCATATAGCATGAGGTGACTGTGTTAGACTGACAGCCCATATAGCATGAGGTGACTGTGTTAGACTGACAGCCCATATAGCATGAGGTGGCTGTGTTAGACTGACAGCCCAATATTGCATGAGGTGGCTGTGTTAGACTGACAGCCCATATAGCATGAGGTGGCTGTGTTATACTGACAGCCCATATAGCATGAGGTGGCTGTGTTCGACTGACAGCCCATATAGCATGAGGTGGCTGTGTTAGACTGACAGCCCATATAGCATGAGGTGGCTGTGTTCGACTGACAGCCCATATAACATGAAGTGGCTGTGTTAGACTGACAGCCCATATAGCATGAGGTGGCTGTGTTAGACTGACAGCCCATATAGCATGAGGTGGCTGTGTTAGACTGACAGCCCATATAGCATGAGGTGGCTGTGTTATACTGACAGCCCATATAGCATGAGGTGACTGTGTTAGACTGACAGCCCATATAGCATGAGGTGACTGTGTTAGACTGACAGCCCATATAGCATGAGGTGGCTGTGTTAGACTGACAGCCCAATATAGCATGAGGTGACTGTGTTAGACTGACAGCCCAATATAGCATGAGGTGGCTGTGTTCGACTGACAGCCCATATAGCATGAGGTGGCTGTGTTCGACTGACAGCCCATATAGCATGAGGTGGCTGTGTTAGACTGACAGCCCATATAGCATGAGGTGGCTGTGTTCGACTGACAGCCCATATAGCATGAGGTGGCTGTGTTAGACTGACAGCCCATATAGCATGAGGTGGCTGTGTTAGACTGACAGCCCATATAGCATGAGGTGGCTGTGTTATACTGACAGCCCATATAGCATGAGGTGGCTGTGTTCGACTGACAGCCCATATAGCATGAGGTGGCTGTGTTCGACTGACAGCCCATATAGCATGAGGTGGCTGTGTTATACTGACAGCCCATATAGCATGAGGTGACTGTGTTAGACTGACAGCCCATATAGCATGAGGTGACTGTGTTAGACTGACAGCCCATATAGCATGAGGTGGCTGTGTTAGACTGACAGCCCAATATTGCATGAGGTGGCTGTGTTCGAATGACAGCCCATATAGCATGAGGTGGCTGTGTTAGACTGACAGCCCATATAGCATGAGGTGGCTGTGTTATACTGACAGCCCATATAGCATGAGGTGACTGTGTTAGACTGACAGCCCATATAGCATGAGGTGACTGTGTTAGACTGACAGCCCATATAGCATGAGGTGGCTGTGTTAGACTGACAGCCCAATATTGCATGAGGTGGCTGTGTTAGACTGACAGCCCATATAGCATGAGGTGGCTGTGTTATACTGACAGCCCATATAGCATTAGGTGGCTGTGTTCGACTGACAGCCCATATAGCATGAGGTGGCTGTGTTAGACTGACAGCCCATATAGCATGAGGTGGCTCTGTTAGACTGACAGCCCATATAGCATGAGGTGGCTGTGTTAGACTGACAGCCCATATAGCATGAGGTGGCTGTGTTCGACTGACAGCCCATATAGCATGAGGTGGCTGTGTTAGACTGACAGCCCATGTAGCATGAGGTGGCTGTGTTAGACTGACAGCCCATATAGCATGAGGTGGCTGTGTTCGACTGACAGCCCATATAACATGAAGTGGCTGTGTTAGACTGACAGCCCATATAGCATGAGGTGGCTGTGTTAGACTGACAGCCCATATAGCATGAGGTGGCTGTGTTATATTGACAGCCCATATAGCATGAGGTGGCTGTGTTAGACTGACAGCCCAATATAGCATGAGGTGGCTGTGTTAGACTGACAGCCCATATAGCATGAGGTGGCTGTGTTATACTGACAGCCCATATAGCATGAGGTGGCTGTGTTAGACTGACAGCCCAATATAGCATGAGGTGGCTGTGTTAGACTGACAGCCCATATAGCATGGGGTGGCTGTGTTATACTGACAGCCCATATAGCATGAGGTGGCTGTGTTAGACTGACAACCCATATAGCATGAGGTGGCTGTGTTAGACTGACAGCCCATATAACATGAAGTGGCTGTGTTAGACTGACAGCCCATATAGCATGAGGTGGCTGTGTTAGACTGACAGCCCATATAGCATGAGGTGGCTGTGTTATATTGACAGCCCATATAGCATGAGGTGGCTGTGTTCGACTGACAGCCCATATAGCATGAGGTGGCTGTGTTAGACTGACAGCCCATATAGCATGAGGTGGCTCTGTTAGACTGACAGCCCATATAGCATGAGGTGGCTGTGTTATACTGACAGCCCATATAGCATGAGGTGGCTGTGTTCGACTGACAGCCCATATAGCATGAGGTGGCTGTGTTAGACTGACAGCCCATGTAGCATGAGGTGGCTGTGTTAGACTGACAGCCCATATAGCATGAGGTGGCTGTGTTCGACTGACAGCCCATATAACATGAAGTGGCTGTGTTAGACTGACAGCCCATATAGCATGAGGTGGCTGTGTTAGACTGACAGCCCATATAGCATGAGGTGGCTGTGTTATATTGACAGCCCATATAGCATGAGGTGGCTGTGTTAGACTGACAGCCCAATATAGCATGAGGTGGCTGTGTTAGACTGACAGCCCATATAGCATGAGGTGGCTGTGTTATACTGACAGCCCATATAGCATGAGGTGGCTGTGTTAGACTGACAGCCCAATATAGCATGAGGTGGCTGTGTTAGACTGACAGCCCATATAGCATGGGGTGGCTGTGTTATACTGACAGCCCATATAGCATGAGGTGGCTGTGTTAGACTGACAACCCATATAGCATGAGGTGGCTGTGTTAGACTGACAGCCCATATAGCATGAGGTGGCTGTGTTCGACTGACAGCCCATATAGCATGAGGTGGCTGTGTTAGACTGACAGCCCATATAGCATGAGGTGGCTGTGTTAGACTGACAGCCCATATAGCATGAGGTGGCTGTGTTAGACTGACAGCCCATATAGCATGAGGTGGCTGTGTTAGACTGACAGCCCATATAGCATGAGGTGGCTGTGTTAGACTGACAGCCCATATAGCATGAGGTGGCTGTGTTAGACTGACAGCCCATATAGCATGAGGTGGCTGTGTTAGACTGACAGCCCATATAGCATGAGGTGGCTGTGTTCGACTGACAGCCCATATAGCATGAGGTGGCTGTGTTAGACTGACAGCCCATATAGCATGAGGTGACTGTGTTAGACTGACAGCCCATATAGCATGACGTGACTGTGTTAGACTGACAGCCTATATAGCATGAGGTGGCTGTGTTAGACTGACAGCCCAATATAGCATGAGGTGGCTGTGTTAGACTGACAGCCCATATAGCATGAGGTGCCTGTGTTAGACTGACAGCCCATATAGCATGAGGTGGCTGTGTTAGACTGACAGCCCATATAGCATGAGGTGGCTGTGTTAGACTGACAGCCCATATAGCATGAGGTGGCTGTGTTCGACTGACAGCCCATATAACATGAAGTGGCTGTGTTAGACTGACAGCCCATATAGCATGAGGTGGCTGTGTTAGACTGACAGCCCATATAGCATGAGGTGGCTGTGTTAGACTGACAGCCCATATAGCATGAGGTGGCTGTGTTATACTGACAGCCCATATAGCATGAGGTGACTGTGTTAGACTAACAGCCCATATAGCATGAGGTGACTGTGTTAGACTGACAGCCCATATAGCATGAGGTGACTGTGTTAGACTGACAGCCCATATAGCATGAGGTGGCTGTGTTAGACTGACAGCCCAATATAGCATGAGGTGGCTGTGTTAGACTGACAGCCCATATAGCATGAGGTGGCTGTGTTATACTGACAGCCCATATAGCATGAGGTGGCTGTGTTCGACTGACAGCCCATATAGCATGAGGTGGCTGTGTTAGACTGACAGCCCATGTAGCATGAGGTGGCTGTGTTAGACTGACAGCCCATATAGCATGAGGTGGCTGTGTTAGACTGACAGCCCATATAGCATGAGGTGGCTGTGTTAGACTGACAGCCCATATAGCATGAGGTGGCTGTGTTCGACTGACAGCCAATATAGCATGAGGTGGCTGTGTTAGACTGACAGCCCATATAGCATGAGGTGGCTGTGTTATACTGACAGCCCATATAGCATGAGGTGACTGTGTTAGACTGACAGCCCATATAGCATGACGTGACTGTGTTAGACTGACAGCCTATATAGCATGAGGTGGCTGTGTTAGACTGACAGCCCATATAGCATGAGGTGGCTGTGTTAGACTGACAGCCCATATAGCATGAGGTGGCTGTGTTAGACTGACAGCCCATATAGCATGAGGTGGCTGTGTTAGACTGACAGCCCATATAGCATGAGGTGGCTGTGTTCGACTGACAGCCCATATAACATGAAGTGGCTGTGTTAGACTGACAGCCCATATAGCATGAGGTGGCTGTGTTAGACTGACAGCCCATATAGCATGAGGTGGCTGTGTTAGACTGACAGCCCATATAGCATGAGGTGGCTGTGTTATACTGACAGCCCATATAGCATGAGGTGACTGTGTTAGACTGACAGCCCATATAGCATGAGGTGACTGTGTTAGACTGACAGCCCATATAGCATGAGGTGGCTGTGTTAGACTGACAGCCCAATATAGCATGAGGTGGCTGTGTTAGACTGACAGCCCATATAGCATGAGGTGGCTGTGTTATACTGACAGCCCATATAGCATGAGGTGGCTGTGTTCGACTGACAGCCCATATAGCATGAGGTGGCTGTGTTAGACTGACAGCCCATGTAGCATGAGGTGGCTGTGTTAGACTGACAGCCCATATAGCATGAGGTGGCTGTGTTAGACTGACAGCCCATATAGCATGAGGTGGCTGTGTTAGACTGACAGCCCATATAGCATGAGGTGGCTGTGTTAGACTGACAGCCCATATAGCATGAGGTGGCTGTGTTCGACTGACAGCCAATATAGCATGAGGTGGCTGTGTTAGACTGACAGCCCATATAGCATGAGGTGGCTGTGTTATACTGACAGCCCATATAGCATGAGGTGACTGTGTTAGACTGACAGCCCATATAGCATGACGTGACTGTGTTAGACTGACAGCCTATATAGCATGAGGTGGCTGTGTTAGACTGACAGCCCATATAGCATGAGGTGGCTGTGTTAGACTGACAGCCCATATAGCATGAGGTGGCTGTGTTAGACTGACAGCCCATATAGCATGAGGTGGCTGTGTTAGACTGACAGCCCATATAGCATGAGGTGGCTGTGTTCGACTGACAGCCCATATAACATGAAGTGGCTGTGTTAGACTGACAGCCCATATAGCATGAGGTGGCTGTGTTAGACTGACAGCCCATATAGCATGAGGTGGCTGTGTTAGACTGACAGCCCATATAGCATGAGGTGGCTGTGTTATACTGACAGCCCATATAGCATGAGGTGACTGTGTTAGACTGACAGCCCATATAGCATGAGGTGACTGTGTTAGACTGACAGCCCATATAGCATGAGGTGGCTGTGTTAGACTGACAGCCCAATATAGCATGAGGTGGCTGTGTTAGACTGACAGCCCATATAGCATGAGGTGGCTGTGTTATACTGACAGCCCATATAGCATGAGGTGGCTGTGTTCGACTGACAGCCCATATAGCATGAGGTGGCTGTGTTAGACTGACAGCCCATGTAGCATGAGGTGGCTGTGTTAGACTGACAGCCCATATAGCATGAGGTGGCTGTGTTAGACTGACAGCCCATATAGCATGAGGTGGCTGTGTTCGACTGACAGCCAATATAGCATGAGGTGGCTGTGTTAGACTGACAGCCCATATAGCATGAGGTGGCTGTGTTATACTGACAGCCCATATAGCATGAGGTGACTGTGTTAGACTGACAGCCCATATAGCATGACGTGACTGTGTTAGACTGACAGCCTATATAGCATGAGGTGGCTGTGTTAGACTGACAGCCCATATAGCATGAGGTGGCTGTGTTAGACTGACAGCCCATATAGCATGAGGTGGCTGTGTTAGACTGACAGCCCATATAGCATGAGGTGGCTGTGTTAGACTGACAGCCCATATAGCATGAGGTGGCTGTGTTCGACTGACAGCCCATATAACATGAAGTGGCTGTGTTAGACTGACAGCCCATATAGCATGAGGTGGCTGTGTTAGACTGACAGCCCATATAGCATGAGGTGGCTGTGTTAGACTGACAGCCCATATAGCATGAGGTGGCTGTGTTATACTGACAGCCCATATAGCATGAGGTGACTGTGTTAGACTGACAGCCCATATAGCATGAGGTGACTGTGTTAGACTGACAGCCCATATAGCATGAGGTGACTGAGGTGGCTGTGTTAGACTGACAGCCCAATATAGCATGAGGTGGCTGTGTTAGACTGACAGCCCATATAGCATGAGGTGGCTGTGTTATACTGACAGCCCATATAGCATGAGGTGGCTGTGTTCGACTGACAGCCCATATAGCATGAGGTGGCTGTGTTAGACTGACAGCCCATGTAGCATGAGGTGGCTGTGTTAGACTGACAGCCCATATAGCATGAGGTGGCTGTGTTAGACTGACAGCCCATATAGCATGAGGTGGCTGTGTTCGACTGACAGCCCATATAACATGAAGTGGCTGTGTTAGACTGACAGCCCATATAGCATGAGGTGGCTGTGTTAGACTGACAGCCCATATAGCATGAGGTGGCTGTGTTAGACTGACAGCCCATGTAGCATGAGGTGGCTGTGTTAGACTGACAGCCCATATAGCATGAGGTGGCTGTGTTAGACTGACAGCCCATATAGCATGAGGTGGCTGTGTTCGACTGACAGCCCATATAACATGAAGTGGCTGTGTTAGACTGACAGCCCATATAGCATGAGGTGGCTGTGTTAGACTGACAGCCCATATAGCATGAGGTGGCTGTGTTATACTGACAGCCCATATAGCATGAGGTGGCTGTGTTAGACTGACAGCCCAATATAGCATGAGGTGACTGTGTTAGACTGACAGCCCATATAGCATGAGGTGACTGTGTTCGACTGACAGCCCATATAACATGAAGTGGCTGTGTTAGACTGACAGCCCATATAGCATGAGGTGGCTGTGTTAGACTGACAGCCCATATAGCATGAGGTGGCTGTGTTATACTGACAGCCCATATAGCATGAGGTGGCTGTGTTAGACTGACAGCCCAATATAGCATGAGGTGACTGTGTTAGACTGACAGCCCATATAGCATGAGGTGGCTGTGTTATACTGACAGCCCATATAGCATGAGGTGGCTGTGTTATACTGACAGCCCATATAGCATGAGGTGGCTGTGTTAGACTGACAGCCCATATAGCATGAGGTGGCTGTGTTAGACTGACAGCCCATATAGCATGAGGTGGCTGTGTTAGACTGACAGCCCATATAGCATGAGGTGGCTGTGTTAGACTGACAGCCCATATAGCATGAGGTGACTGTGTTAGACTGACAGCCCATATAGCATGAGGTGGCTGTGTTATACTGACAGCCTATATAGCATGAGGTGGCTGTGTTAGACTGACAGCCCATATAGCATGGGGTGGCTGTGTTATACTGACAGCCCATATAGCATGAGGTGGCTGTGTTAGACTGACAGCCCATATAGCATGAGGTGGCTGTGTTAGACTGACAGCCCATATAGCATGGGGTGGCTGTGTTATACTGACAGCCCATATAGCATGAGGTGGCTGTGTTATACTGACAGCCCATATAGCATGAGGTGGCTGTGTTCGACTGACAGCCCATATAGCATGAGGTGGCTGTGTTAGACTGACAGCCCATGTAGCATGAGGTGGCTGTGTTAGACTGACAGCCCATATAGCATGAGGTGGCTGTGTTCGACTGACAGCCCATATAACATGAAGTGGCTGTGTTAGACTGACAGCCCATATAGCATGAGGTGGCTGTGTTAGACTGACAGCCCATATAGCATGAGGTGGCTGTGTTATACTGACAGCCCATATAGCATGAGGTGGCTGTGTTAGACTGACAGCCCAATATAGCATGAGGTGGCTGTGTTAGACTGACAGCCCATATAGCATGAGGTGGCTGTGTTATACTGACAGCCCATATAGCATGAGGTGGCTGTGTTAGACTGACAGCCCAATATAGCATGAGGTGGCTGTGTTAGACTGACAGCCCATATAGCATGGGGTGGCTGTGTTATACTGACAGCCCATATAGCATGAGGTGGCTGTGTTAGACTGACAACCCATATAGCATGAGGTGGCTGTGTTAGACTGACAGCCCATATAGCATGAGGTGGCTGTGTTCGACTGACAGCCCATATAGCATGAGGTGGCTGTGTTAGACTGACAGCCCATATAGCATGAGGTGGCTGTGTTAGACTGACAGCCCATATAGCATGAGGTGGCTGTGTTAGACTGACAGCCCATATAGCATGAGGTGGCTGTGTTAGACTGACAGCCCATATAGCATGAGGTGGCTGTGTTAGACTGACAGCCCATATAGCATGAGGTGGCTGTGTTAGACTGACAGCCCATATAGCATGAGGTGGCTGTGTTAGACTGACAGCCCATATAGCATGAGGTGGCTGTGTTCGACTGACAGCCCATATAGCATGAGGTGGCTGTGTTAGACTGACAGCCCATATAGCATGAGGTGACTGTGTTAGACTGACAGCCCATATAGCATGACGTGACTGTGTTAGACTGACAGCCTATATAGCATGAGGTGGCTGTGTTAGACTGACAGCCCAATATAGCATGAGGTGGCTGTGTTAGACTGACAGCCCATATAGCATGAGGTGCCTGTGTTAGACTGACAGCCCATATAGCATGAGGTGGCTGTGTTAGACTGACAGCCCATATAGCATGAGGTGGCTGTGTTAGACTGACAGCCCATATAGCATGAGGTGGCTGTGTTCGACTGACAGCCCATATAACATGAAGTGGCTGTGTTAGACTGACAGCCCATATAGCATGAGGTGGCTGTGTTAGACTGACAGCCCATATAGCATGAGGTGGCTGTGTTAGACTGACAGCCCATATAGCATGAGGTGGCTGTGTTATACTGACAGCCCATATAGCATGAGGTGACTGTGTTAGACTAACAGCCCATATAGCATGAGGTGACTGTGTTAGACTGACAGCCCATATAGCATGAGGTGACTGTGTTAGACTGACAGCCCATATAGCATGAGGTGGCTGTGTTAGACTGACAGCCCAATATAGCATGAGGTGGCTGTGTTAGACTGACAGCCCATATAGCATGAGGTGGCTGTGTTATACTGACAGCCCATATAGCATGAGGTGGCTGTGTTCGACTGACAGCCCATATAGCATGAGGTGGCTGTGTTAGACTGACAGCCCATGTAGCATGAGGTGGCTGTGTTAGACTGACAGCCCATATAGCATGAGGTGGCTGTGTTAGACTGACAGCCCATATAGCATGAGGTGGCTGTGTTAGACTGACAGCCCATATAGCATGAGGTGGCTGTGTTCGACTGACAGCCAATATAGCATGAGGTGGCTGTGTTAGACTGACAGCCCATATAGCATGAGGTGGCTGTGTTATACTGACAGCCCATATAGCATGAGGTGACTGTGTTAGACTGACAGCCCATATAGCATGACGTGACTGTGTTAGACTGACAGCCTATATAGCATGAGGTGGCTGTGTTAGACTGACAGCCCATATAGCATGAGGTGGCTGTGTTAGACTGACAGCCCATATAGCATGAGGTGGCTGTGTTAGACTGACAGCCCATATAGCATGAGGTGGCTGTGTTAGACTGACAGCCCATATAGCATGAGGTGGCTGTGTTCGACTGACAGCCCATATAACATGAAGTGGCTGTGTTAGACTGACAGCCCATATAGCATGAGGTGGCTGTGTTAGACTGACAGCCCATATAGCATGAGGTGGCTGTGTTAGACTGACAGCCCATATAGCATGAGGTGGCTGTGTTATACTGACAGCCCATATAGCATGAGGTGACTGTGTTAGACTGACAGCCCATATAGCATGAGGTGACTGTGTTAGACTGACAGCCCATATAGCATGAGGTGGCTGTGTTAGACTGACAGCCCAATATAGCATGAGGTGGCTGTGTTAGACTGACAGCCCATATAGCATGAGGTGGCTGTGTTATACTGACAGCCCATATAGCATGAGGTGGCTGTGTTCGACTGACAGCCCATATAGCATGAGGTGGCTGTGTTAGACTGACAGCCCATGTAGCATGAGGTGGCTGTGTTAGACTGACAGCCCATATAGCATGAGGTGGCTGTGTTAGACTGACAGCCCATATAGCATGAGGTGGCTGTGTTAGACTGACAGCCCATATAGCATGAGGTGGCTGTGTTAGACTGACAGCCCATATAGCATGAGGTGGCTGTGTTCGACTGACAGCCAATATAGCATGAGGTGGCTGTGTTAGACTGACAGCCCATATAGCATGAGGTGGCTGTGTTATACTGACAGCCCATATAGCATGAGGTGACTGTGTTAGACTGACAGCCCATATAGCATGACGTGACTGTGTTAGACTGACAGCCTATATAGCATGAGGTGGCTGTGTTAGACTGACAGCCCATATAGCATGAGGTGGCTGTGTTAGACTGACAGCCCATATAGCATGAGGTGGCTGTGTTAGACTGACAGCCCATATAGCATGAGGTGGCTGTGTTAGACTGACAGCCCATATAGCATGAGGTGGCTGTGTTCGACTGACAGCCCATATAACATGAAGTGGCTGTGTTAGACTGACAGCCCATATAGCATGAGGTGGCTGTGTTAGACTGACAGCCCATATAGCATGAGGTGGCTGTGTTAGACTGACAGCCCATATAGCATGAGGTGGCTGTGTTATACTGACAGCCCATATAGCATGAGGTGACTGTGTTAGACTGACAGCCCATATAGCATGAGGTGACTGTGTTAGACTGACAGCCCATATAGCATGAGGTGGCTGTGTTAGACTGACAGCCCAATATAGCATGAGGTGGCTGTGTTAGACTGACAGCCCATATAGCATGAGGTGGCTGTGTTATACTGACAGCCCATATAGCATGAGGTGGCTGTGTTCGACTGACAGCCCATATAGCATGAGGTGGCTGTGTTAGACTGACAGCCCATGTAGCATGAGGTGGCTGTGTTAGACTGACAGCCCATATAGCATGAGGTGGCTGTGTTAGACTGACAGCCCATATAGCATGAGGTGGCTGTGTTCGACTGACAGCCAATATAGCATGAGGTGGCTGTGTTAGACTGACAGCCCATATAGCATGAGGTGGCTGTGTTATACTGACAGCCCATATAGCATGAGGTGACTGTGTTAGACTGACAGCCCATATAGCATGACGTGACTGTGTTAGACTGACAGCCTATATAGCATGAGGTGGCTGTGTTAGACTGACAGCCCATATAGCATGAGGTGGCTGTGTTAGACTGACAGCCCATATAGCATGAGGTGGCTGTGTTAGACTGACAGCCCATATAGCATGAGGTGGCTGTGTTAGACTGACAGCCCATATAGCATGAGGTGGCTGTGTTCGACTGACAGCCCATATAACATGAAGTGGCTGTGTTAGACTGACAGCCCATATAGCATGAGGTGGCTGTGTTAGACTGACAGCCCATATAGCATGAGGTGGCTGTGTTAGACTGACAGCCCATATAGCATGAGGTGGCTGTGTTATACTGACAGCCCATATAGCATGAGGTGACTGTGTTAGACTGACAGCCCATATAGCATGAGGTGACTGTGTTAGACTGACAGCCCATATAGCATGAGGTGGCTGTGTTAGACTGACAGCCCAATATAGCATGAGGTGGCTGTGTTAGACTGACAGCCCATATAGCATGAGGTGGCTGTGTTATACTGACAGCCCATATAGCATGAGGTGGCTGTGTTCGACTGACAGCCCATATAGCATGAGGTGGCTGTGTTAGACTGACAGCCCATGTAGCATGAGGTGGCTGTGTTAGACTGACAGCCCATATAGCATGAGGTGGCTGTGTTAGACTGACAGCCCATATAGCATGAGGTGGCTGTGTTCGACTGACAGCCCATATAACATGAAGTGGCTGTGTTAGACTGACAGCCCATATAGCATGAGGTGGCTGTGTTAGACTGACAGCCCATATAGCATGAGGTGGCTGTGTTAGACTGACAGCCCATGTAGCATGAGGTGGCTGTGTTAGACTGACAGCCCATATAGCATGAGGTGGCTGTGTTAGACTGACAGCCCATATAGCATGAGGTGGCTGTGTTCGACTGACAGCCCATATAACATGAAGTGGCTGTGTTAGACTGACAGCCCATATAGCATGAGGTGGCTGTGTTAGACTGACAGCCCATATAGCATGAGGTGGCTGTGTTATACTGACAGCCCATATAGCATGAGGTGGCTGTGTTAGACTGACAGCCCAATATAGCATGAGGTGACTGTGTTAGACTGACAGCCCATATAGCATGAGGTGACTGTGTTCGACTGACAGCCCATATAACATGAAGTGGCTGTGTTAGACTGACAGCCCATATAGCATGAGGTGGCTGTGTTAGACTGACAGCCCATATAGCATGAGGTGGCTGTGTTATACTGACAGCCCATATAGCATGAGGTGGCTGTGTTAGACTGACAGCCCAATATAGCATGAGGTGACTGTGTTAGACTGACAGCCCATATAGCATGAGGTGGCTGTGTTATACTGACAGCCCATATAGCATGAGGTGGCTGTGTTATACTGACAGCCCATATAGCATGAGGTGGCTGTGTTAGACTGACAGCCCATATAGCATGAGGTGGCTGTGTTAGACTGACAGCCCATATAGCATGAGGTGGCTGTGTTAGACTGACAGCCCATATAGCACGAGGTGGCTGTGTTAGACTGACAGCCCATATAGCATGAGGTGACTGTGTTAGACTGACAGCCCATATAGCATGAGGTGGCTGTGTTATACTGACAGCCTATATAGCATGAGGTGGCTGTGTTAGACTGACAGCCCATATAGCATGGGGTGGCTGTGTTATACTGACAGCCCATATAGCATGAGGTGGCTGTGTTAGACTGACAGCCCATATAGCATGAGGTGGCTGTGTTAGACTGACAGCCCATATAGCATGGGGTGGCTGTGTTATACTGACAGCCCATATAGCATGAGGTGGCTGTGTTATACTGACAGCCCATATAGCATGAGGTGGCTGTGTTAGACTGACAGCCCATATAGCATGAGGTGGCTGTGTTATACTGACAGCCCATATAGCATGAGGTGACTGTGTTAGACTGACAGCCCATATAGCATGAGGTGACTGTGTTAGACTGACAGCCCATATAGCATGAGGTGGCTGTGTTAGACTGACAGCCCAATATAGCATGAGGTGGCTGTGTTAGACTGACAGCCCATATAGCATGAGGTGGCTGTGTTATACTGACAGCCCATATAGCATGAGGTGGCTGTGTTCGACTGACAGCCCATATAGCATGAGGTGGCTGTGTTAGACTGACAGCCCATGTAGCATGAGGTGGCTGTGTTAGACTGACAGC
Organism: Oncorhynchus keta; assembly: GCF_023373465.1. NCBI lineage: Eukaryota > Metazoa > Chordata > Actinopteri > Salmoniformes > Salmonidae > Oncorhynchus > Oncorhynchus keta. The sequence goes on from NC_068424.1 coordinate 68,387,736, forward strand.
CCATATAGCATGAGGTGGCTGTGTTAGACTGACAGCCCATATAGCATGAGGTGGCTGTGTTAGACTGACAGCCCATATAGCATGAGGTGGCTGTGTTCGACTGACAGCCAATATAGCATGAGGTGGCTGTGTTAGACTGACAGCCCATATAGCATGAGGTGGCTGTGTTATACTGACAGCCCATATAGCATGAGGTGACTGTGTTAGACTGACAGCCCATATAGCATGACGTGACTGTGTTAGACTGACAGCCTATATAGCATGAGGTGGCTGTGTTAGACTGACAGCCCAATATAGCATGAGGTGGCTGTGTTAGACTGACAGCCCATATAGCATGAGGTGGCTGTGTTAGACTGACAGCCCATATAGCATGAGGTGGCTGTGTTAGACTGACAGCCCATATAGCATGAGGTGGCTGTGTTAGACTGACAGCCCATATAGCATGAGGTGGCTGTGTTCGACTGACAGCCCATATAACATGAAGTGGCTGTGTTAGACTGACAGCCCATATAGCATGAGGTGGCTGTGTTAGACTGACAGCCCATATAGCATGAGGTGGCTGTGTTATACTGACAGCCCATATAGCATGAGGTGGCTGTGTTATACTGACAGCCCATATAGCATGAGGTGACTGTGTTAGACTGACAGCCCATATAGCATGAGGTGACTGTGTTAGACTGACAGCCCATATAGCATGAGGTGGCTGTGTTAGACTGACAGCCCAATATAGCATGAGGTGGCTGTGTTAGACTGACAGCCCATATAGCATGAGGTGGCTGTGTTATACTGACAGCCCATATAGCATGAGGTGGCTGTGTTCGACTGACAGCCCATATAGCATGAGGTGGCTGTGTTAGACTGACAGCCCATGTAGCATGAGGTGGCTGTGTTAGACTGACAGCCCATATAGCATGAGGTGGCTGTGTTAGACTGACAGCCCATATAGCATGAGGTGGCTGTGTTCGACTGACAGCCCATATAACATGAAGTGGCTGTGTTAGACTGACAGCCCATATAGCATGAGGTGGCTGTGTTAGACTGACAGCCCATATAGCATGAGGTGGCTGTGTTAGACTGACAGCCCATGTAGCATGAGGTGGCTGTGTTAGACTGACAGCCCATATAGCATGAGGTGGCTGTGTTAGACTGACAGCCCATATAGCATGAGGTGGCTGTGTTCGACTGACAGCCCATATAACATGAAGTGGCTGTGTTAGACTGACAGCCCATATAGCATGAGGTGGCTGTGTTAGACTGACAGCCCATATAGCATGAGGTGGCTGTGTTATACTGACAGCCCATATAGCATGAGGTGGCTGTGTTAGACTGACAGCCCAATATAGCATGAGGTGACTGTGTTAGACTGACAGCCCATATAACATGAAGTGGCTGTGTTAGACTGACAGCCCATATAGCATGAGGTGGCTGTGTTAGACTGACAGCCCATATAGCATGAGGTGGCTGTGTTATACTGACAGCCCATATAGCATGAGGTGGCTGTGTTAGACTGACAGCCCAATATAGCATGAGGTGACTGTGTTAGACTGACAGCCCATATAGCATGAGGTGGCTGTGTTATACTGACAGCCCATATAGCATGAGGTGGCTGTGTTATACTGACAGCCCATATAGCATGAGGTGGCTGTGTTAGACTGACAGCCCATATAGCATGAGGTGGCTGTGTTAGACTGACAGCCCATATAGCATGAGGTGGCTGTGTTAGACTGACAGCCCATATAGCACGAGGTGGCTGTGTTAGACTGACAGCCCATATAGCATGAGGTGACTGTGTTAGACTGACAGCCCATATAGCATGAGGTGGCTGTGTTATACTGACAGCCTATATAGCATGAGGTGGCTGTGTTAGACTGACAGCCCATATAGCATGGGGTGGCTGTGTTATACTGACAGCCCATATAGCATGAGGTGGCTGTGTTAGACTGACAGCCCATATAGCATGAGGTGGCTGTGTTAGACTGACAGCCCATATAGCATGGGGTGGCTGTGTTATACTGACAGCCCATATAGCATGAGGTGGCTGTGTTATACTGACAGCCCATATAGCATGAGGTGGCTGTGTTAGACTGACAGCCCATATAGCATGAGGTGGCTGTGTTAGACTGACAGCCCATATAGCATGAGTTGTTGCTTCTCTCTTTGTGTGAAATAATTAAACCCTAGTGACAATGCCTCACACTGTAGAATAACTCAATATGGAAAGAGATCCTGTTCACACACACACACACACACACACACACACACTCCCCTGTACGCGTTACCAAAGTATTGGTTCTGGTTGGACAAGTAGGTGACAATTAAGAAACTAATTAGCAAATGACTGAGAACCATATTGTTTCTAGTAGTGACATCAAAGGATGACTGAGATTGAAATAGTTTGTTGTAGTGCCATCAACATATGACTGAGATGCATATAGTTTCTAGTAGTGACATCAACAGATGGACAAGATGGTGGACCCTCTTTAAATAGCCAGCTTTCTGACATGCCCTTTTCCCCACTTCCCTCATTCTAGTAACCTCTCTACAGCTTGCCTTGTGAGCAATCTCTCTTCTGTCCCTAATTCTCTACTAACGTCTCTACAGCTTGCCTTGTGAGCCTTCTCTCTTCGGTCCCTAATTCTCTACTAACGTCTCTACAGCTTGCCCTGTGAGCCATCTCTCTTCTGTCCCTAATTCTCTACTAACGTCTCTACAGCTTGCCCTGTGAGCCATCTCTCTTCTGTCCCTAATTCTCTACTAACGTCTCTACAGCTTGCCCTGTGAGCCATCTCTCTTCTGTCCCTAATTCTCTACTAACGTCTCTACAGCTTGCCCTGTGAGCCATCTCTCTTCTGTCCCTAATTCTCTACTAATCTCTCTACAGCTTGCCCTGTGAGCCATCTCTCTTCTGTCCCTAATTCTCTACTAACGTCTCTACAGCTTGCCCTGTGAGCCATCTCTCTTCTGTCCCTAATTCTCTACTAATCTCTCTACAGCTTGCCCTGTGAGCAAACTCTCTTCTGTCCCTAATTCTCTACTAACGTCTCTACAGCTTGCCCTGTGAGCCATCTCTCTTCTGTCCCTAATTCTCTACTAACCTCTCTACAGCTTGCCCTGTGAGCCTTCTCTCTTCTGTCCCTAATTCTCTACTAACGTCTCTACAGCTTGCCCTGTGAGCCATCTCTCTTCTGTCCCTAATTCTCTACTAACGTCTCTACAGCTTGCCCTGTGAGCCATCTCTCTTCTGTCCCTAATTCTCTACTAACGTCTCTACAGCTTGCCCTGTGAGCCATCTCTCTTCTGTCCCTAATTCTCTACTAACGTCTCTACAGCTTGCCCTGTGAGCCATCTCTCTTCTGTCCCTAATTCTCTACTAACCTCTCTACAGCTTGCCCTATGAGCAAACTCGCTTCTGTCCCTAATTCTCTACTAACCTCCCTACAGCTTGCCCTGTGAGCAATCTCTCTTCGGTCCCTAATTCTCTACTAACCTCTCTACAGCTTGCCCTGTGAGCCATCTCTCTTCTGTCCCTAATTCTCTACTAACGTCTCTACAGCTTGCCCTGTGAGCCATCTCTCTTCTGTCCCTAATTCTCAACTAACCTCTCTACAGCTTGCCCTGTGAGCCATCTCTCTTCTGTCCCTAATTCTCTACTAACCTCCCTACAGCTTGCCCTGTGAGCCATCTCTCTTCTGTCCCTAATTCTCTACTAACCTCTCTACAGCTTGCCCTGTGAGCCATCTCTCTTCTGTCCCTAATTCTCTACTAACCTCCCTACAGCTTGCCCTGTGAGCAATCTCTCTTCGGTCCCTAATTCTCTACTAACCTCTCTACAGCTTGCCCTGTGAGCCTTCTCTCTTCTGTCCCTAATTCTCTACTAACCTCCATACAGCTTGCCCTGTGAGCCATCTCTCTTCTGTCCCTAATTCTCTACTAACCTCTCTACAGCTTGCCCTGTGAGCCATCTCTCTTCTGTCCCTAATTCTCTACTAACCTCCCTACAGCTTGCCCTGTGAGCCATCTCTCTTCTGTCCCTAATTCTCTACTAACCTCTCTACAGCTTGCCTTGTGAGCCATCTCTCTTCTGTCCCTAATTCTCTACTAACCTCCCTACAGCTTGCCCTGTGAGCAAACTCTCTTCTGTCCCTAATTCTCTACTAACGTCTCTACAGCTTGCCCTGTGAGCCATCTCTCTTCTGTCCCTAATTCTCTACTAACCTCCCTACAGCTTGCCCTGTGAGCAAACTCTCTTCTGTCCCTAATTCTCTACTAACGTCTCTACAGCTTGCCCTGTGAGCAAACTCTCTTCTGTCCCTAATTCTCTACTAACGTCTCTACAGCTTGCCCTGTGAGCCATCTCTCTTCTGTCCCTAATTCTCTACTAACGTCTCTACAGCTTGCCCTGTGAGCCATCTCTCTTCTGTCCCTAATTCTCTACTAATCTCTCTACAGCTTGCCCTGTGAGCCATCTCTCTTCTGTCCCTAATTCTCTACTAACCCCTCTACAGCTTGCCCTGTGAGCCATCTCTCTTCTGTCCCTAATTATCTACTAACCTCTCTACAGCTTGCCCTGTGAGCCTTCTCTCTTCTGTCCCTAATTCTCTACTAACCTCTCTACAGTTTGCCCTGTGAGCCATCTGTCTTTTGTCCCTAATTCTCTACTACCTCTCTACAGCTTGCCCTGTGAGCAATCTCTAATCTGTCCAGATGAGAAGATGGGCACTGTCTGCTTTCCTTTATGGAGGGCATTGTCCTGGGAATGGTGGGCCTGTTAGTGACTATGGAGGGCATTGTCCTGGGAATGGTGGGCCTGTTAGTAACTATGGAGGGCATTGTCCTGGGAATGGTGGGCCTGTTAGTGACTATGGAGGGCATTGTCCTGGGAATGGTGGGCCTGTTAGTGACTATGGAGGGCATTGTCCTGGGAAAGGTGGGCCTGTTAGTGACTATGGAGGGCATCGTCCTGGGAACGGTGGGCCTGTTAGTGACTATGGAGGGCATTGTCCTGGGAATGGTGGGCCTGTTAGTGACTATGGAGGGCATTGTCCTGGGAATGGTGGGCCTGTTAGTGACTATGGAGGGCATTGTCCTGGGAACGGTGGGCCTGTTAGTGACTATGGAGGGCATTGTCCTGGGAATGGTGGGCCTGTTAGTGACTATGGAGGGCATTGTCCTGGGAATGGTGGGCCTGTTAGTGACTATGGAGGGCATTGTCCTGGGAATGGTGGGCCTGTTAGTGACTATGGAGGGCATTGTCCTGGGAACGGTGGGCCTGTTAGTGACTATGGAGGGCATTGTCCTGGGAATGGTGGGCCTGTTAGTGACTATGGAGGGCATTGTCCTGGGAATGGCGGGCCTGTTAGTGACTATGGAGGGCATTGTCCTGGGAATGGTGGGCCTGTTAGTAACTATGGAGGGCATTGTCCTGGGAATGGTGGGCCTGTTAGTGACTATGGAGGGCATTGTCCTGGGAATGGTGGGCCTGTTAGTGACTATGGAGGGCATTGTCCTGGAAATGGTGGGCCTGTTAGTGACTATGGAGGGCATTGTCCTGGGAATGGTGGGCCTGTTAGTGACTATGGAGGGCATTGTCCCGGGAATGGTGGGCCTGTTAGTGACTATGGAGGGCATTGTCCCGGGAATGGCGGGCCTGTTAGTGACTATGGAGGGCATTGTCCTGGGAATGGTGGGCCTGTTAGTGACTATGGAGGGCATTGTCCTGGGAATGGCGGGCCTGTTAGTGACTATGGAGGGCATTGTCCTGGGAATGGTGGGCCTGTTAGTGACTATGGAGGGCATTTTCCCGGGAACGGTGGGCCTGTGTCATCACCATGTCAAACTAATAATAGGATTTCGTTCTGCAGAAAAGGAAAGTTAAGGGTTCAACGGACCAATTAACTACCCAACATGGGCGTCTGCTCAAACGCCCACTCCTACGCAAGGTCATTAGCCGAAGAGGGAGTCTTTGCTTCAGAGTTAACGAGGGAACACTTTAGCATTCTTTCAGGGAGTGAGATGCAACAACGCCATCCCACCCACCCAATCTCTACAGCTGCCTGCTGCCTACAGAGATGTTTCAGCTCTGAACATGTCTGTTGCCTGCTGCCTACAGAGACGTTTCAGCTCTGAACATGTCTGTTGCCTGCTGCCTACAGAGACGTTTCAGCTCTGAACATGTTTGTAAAAGTAGTTTTTTCCCTCTGCCCTTCCGTTTGTCATGGTGCCTTGTTGATGTGTTTATCAAAGAGCATGAGAAGCATCATGCCACAGGCGAGCATGGTGAACGGGTATGATGAAGCCTAGCCATTGTCTTCATCGGCTTTCCTCCTTCCCATCTGTACTTCTCCCCACTTTTCTCTCTTACCTACTTCACAAGTCTGCGCTCTCTCTCCTCATCTACCTTCAATCCCTCCATAAAATGTCTTCACCTCCAGAACCCCTCGCTCATTCCACCCTCCTCTGTCTGGCACATATACTCCTCCGTCTAAAAGTTACCCAGTTACTAATTGCTAACTGTATCTGTACTTTCGGCATAAAGGCAGCACCACTAAAGCGGAGGCAGAGGAGGCAGCAGCCACTGGGCGGACCGACAGCTCCTGCGCCTGTGGGAAATTCAGAAGAGAGCCACCCAGAGTTCCTGATTAGCTGTATCTGACACAGGAGCCGTCAGCTTGCCTGGCTCTGTCTAGGCATGCCACAAGCCTAATGGGGATCATTAGTGCCCAATGTAACCGCGACCGACCACAGCACCCACAGCCACCTTATTATCCTCTTGTTTCACCCTGTCAGACCTTCACTAACTACACCACCCTGCACCAAGGACAATACACCCCCGAACCAACAACACTCGACAGTTCTAAAAAGGGAAAGTGAAAAAGAAAAACAGGAAGTATGAGTTAGTGTACCAAGTCAATGGTAAACTGAGAGATAGTGTTTAGGTGTGGGGCACCCAATTTGGCCCCCAATTTGTCGGCAGTGTGTGGAAAGGTTTGGCTAATGTCATATGGAAATGTGACATAATAAAAAAAACAATATTTTTTTAAATGAACTATGGGAGGGGAAAAAGACGAGCGATTTTGATCAAGCTGATTCAATGTAGTGGCCACACAATTTGAAATGTGAATAATAATTTAAAAGGATCTCTATGGTAGTGGCAAGGTATCTCACTGTCGCTGTACACAATCATGAGAACCAGGGATGCCTAGGATTCATTCCATATTATTACAACACAGAGAAGTAGACATGTCTCAATAGACTACCTTTGATACTTAGTTGGGGTATAGGTAAAGGGGTGGATTTAGCTGGGTTGGTTAAATTATCTTTGCACACACCGTGCATGGTCTACTTAGCAGGGAGAAGGGGTGGGACAATGTCAAATCCATACATCCTCATCGCTCCCACCATCTGTGAATGACAGTTTCTCCCTCACTCCGTAATTCAACTAATTGTGTTTTTCTAGGGGGAGTCAAACACTTGGCAGTCAGTTTCAAAATCCAGCAAACATTGTTGAGTGTACATATGTTATTACTGCACATATGTGGAGTGTGTTTGCGCTAATGCACGTGACATGTATGTGGAATGTGTTTGCATAGTGCACGTGTGACACGTATGTGGAGTGTGTTTGCATAGTGCACGTGTGACAGGTATGTGGAGTGTGTTTGCGCTAATGCACATGTGACACATGTGGAGTGTGTTTGCGTTAATGCACGTGACATGTATGTGGAGTGTGTTTGCGTTAATGCACGTGACATGTATGTGGAGTGTGTTTGCGTTAATGCACACGTGACATGTATGTGGAGTGTTTGCATAGTGCACGTGTGACACGTATGTGGAGTGTGTTTGCGTTAATGCACATGTGACACGTATGTGGAGTGTGTTTGCGTTAATGCATGTGACATGTATGTGGAGTGTGTTTGCATAGTGCACGTGTGACACGTATGTGGAGTGTGTTTGCATAGTGCACATGTGACACGTATGTGGAGTGTGTTTGCGTTAATGCACGTGACATGTATGTGGAGTGTTTGCATAGTGCACGTGTGACACGTATGTGGAGTGTGTTTGCATAGTGCACATGTGACACGTATGTGGAGTGTGTTTGCGTTAATGCACGTGTGGCATGTATGTGGAGTGTGTTTGGGTTAGTGCATGTGACACGTATGTGGAGTGTGTTTGCATAGTGCACATGTGACACGTATGTGGAGTGTGTTTGCGTTAATGCACGTGTGGCATGTATGTGGAGTGTGTTTGGGTTAGTGCACGTTTGAGGGAAAGGAGAAGTACAGCATCTATTTTAGACACTCACCATAAAGACAAGATTTATGATGCCGCATGGTAAACAAAATTACACTTCATTAGTCAAATAAATTCTCCTACAAATCAGATCGTCAGACAAAATAACGAAACCAGGGCCTATGGCAAAAGACAGAGCAGGAACCCAAAACCGCGTGGACACGTGTCACCAAGGTAAAACACAGAACGATTGGCTACGCTCCTAGAATGAGCTAGATAAGACCAAGGTCATGTTAGCTGAAGTTGATGCAAGTCAAATAACACTCTTTGACAGATCAAATACATTTGTTGACCAATCAGGACCTGAATATGACTGTGCATCACATAATAATTCAACACGTTCATACATTTTTTTCCAGAAATATTACACATTGATTGCACAATCACACGTATTTCATATGTCACAGAGATAAGCTATGATGCTGGGAAAGTTGTTTCGCGCACCTGCCTCTGCCGCACAAGACAGACACACTTCCTAAGCTCTGGGTTAGTGTTGGTGAGAAAAACTAGCTAGCTGTTAGGCAAACAATGTCCTTCCCCACAAAGCATAGCAACAGTTATAATTTTTTATTTCATCTTTATTTAACCAGGTAGGCTAGTTGAGAACAAGTTCTCATTTACAACTGCGACCTGGCCAAGATCAAGCAAAGCAGTGTTACACATACAACAACACAGAGTTACACATGGAATAAACAAACATACCGTCAATAATACAATAGAAAAAGTCTATATACAGTGTGGTCCTTCTGTGGCTCAGTTGGTAGAGCATGGCGCTCGTAACGCCAGGGTAGTGGGTTCGATTCCCGGGACCACCCATACGTAGAATGTATGCACACATGACTGTAAGTCGCTTTGGATAAAAGCGTCAGCTAAATGGCATATATTACTATAGGTAAGATAAGGGAGGTAAGGCAATAAATAGGCCATAGTGGCAAAATAATTACAATATAGCAATTAAACACTGGAGTGATAGATGTGCAGAAGATGAGTGTGCAAGTAGAGATACTGGGGTGCAAAGGAGCAAAATAAAAATACAAAATAACAGTATGGGGATGTGGTAGCTTGATGGGCTATTTACAGATGGGCTATGTACAGGTGCAGTGATCTGTTCCGACAGCTGGTGCTTAAAGTTAGTGAGGGAGATATAAGTCTCCAGCTTCCGTGATTTTTGCAGTTCGTTCCAGTCATTGGCAGCAGAGAACTGGAAGGAAAGGCGGCCAAGGAGGAATTGGCTTTGGGGGTGACCAGTGAAATATACCTGTTGGAGTGCGTGCTACGTGTGGGTGCTGCTATGGTGACCAGTGAGCTGAGATAAGGCAGGGCTTTACCTAGCAAAGACATAGATGACCTGGAGCCAGTGGGTTTGGCAACGAACATGTAGCGAGGGCCAGCCAACGACAGCATACAGGTCGCAGTGGTGGGTAGTGTATGGGGCTTTGGTGAAAAAACGGATGGCACTGTGATTGACTGCATCCAGTTTGCTGAGTAGAGTGTTGGAGGCTATTTTATAGATGACATCACCGAAGTCAAGGATCGGTAGGATAGTCAATTTTACGAGGGTATGTTTGGCAGCATGAGTGAAGGATGCTTTTTTGCGAAATAGGAAGCCGATTCTAGATTTAATTTTGTATTGGAGATGCTTAATACGAGTCTGGAGGAGAGTTTACAGTCTAACCAGACACTTAGGTGTTTGTACATATTCAGTCAGAACCGTCCAGTGTAGTGATGCTGGATGGGCAGGCAGGTGTGGGAAGCGATCAGTTGAATAGCATGCATTTAGTTTTACTTGCATTTAAGAGCAGTTGGAGGCCACGTGAAGCTCGTCTGGAGGTTAGTTAACACAGTCTCCAAAGACGGGCCTGAAGTATACAAAATGGTGTCATCTGCGTAGAGGTGGAACAGACATATGTTTCGCTAGCTATAGTTAGCTAGCTAACTAACTATCTAGCTCTGTGTTATCATGTAAAACACCCTTCATTTATAAGACAGTTTTTGTATGGGTTGATGATGATTGGACCCATTAGCCATGCTTCTAACGCTAGCTTGGAGCAACAAGGCTAGATAGCTGGCTATCTTCTTTAGTTCGTTATCTAGCTACCTAGCTAGTTATTTTTATGAACTGAAGTTCGATTTCAATATGAAAACATATTGAAAACATAACTAATACTTAGTCACATGGATTCGTAAAACATTGCTAAGAATATTGAAAATGATAGCAGTTTCTGGTCATTGTTTTCAGGCTGGTTGCATTGGTGCAAATTAGGTACCAAGCTAAAGGTAGCTAGCTAGCTACCCCATAAGTTACTTAAAACATCTGTATCAAAGATATTTGTGAGTGACTGCAAACCGAAGTCAACATAGTAGACAGCCTACCTCCAGTTTCCAAACTGTCATCATTGTTGACAAAATGCTTGATTATTATTCTGTATTTTGACTAGCTAGGATGAAATCAGGGGCAACTGCTTAGGATATGGCTGGCTGGCTGGCAGAATCAGTAGGATCACCATCCTGCCTCTGGTAAACTTTCCAAATGTGACAAACGAAATACGCTAAACATGTGGGATTTTTTGGTGTCTGTCAAATTAATTATGCGAAAATTGGCAGCGGAAATGCTTTGATGTGCAAATATTGATGTAATAACTATCACATCAAAGTAAACGCGATGACATGTTGTGTGACTCGGGAAAGCATACAGTTTATTAGACTACCGATTAAATAAGTTACAATGAAATTCACAAGGTGGTGAATGTGCAAGGTGATGAGCATGATGATCGATGCATGGCTGCCTTAAAAATAATCTCTATCTTTTGTCCATAATAATCTCATGCCAATACCAGAGTGGGCACATTCGCTATATAACACATTTTTTAATGTGACGGATGGAAACCCATTTAGCAAAAGTTACACCTCGATCACATCAACAGCATCATTGCATTTTGGTACATTCATTTCCAATGGACCGCTGCATTTGCCTTGCAGCATTGCGTTGCAGAGGCAGTTGCAGTGCGTTCTGTGTGGTGAATACCTTGGATTTATCCAACGCTTGCGTCATACTGTACATGTAGACGGCTTGACAGAAATAGCACACATATGCAGAAGATGCTGCATACTATTTTGCGAAATGATGCTGTCGGTGTCATCAAGGCGTTGTTTGTATGTGCACTTTATCATCACAGACCGATTTTTATCCCCCAACACCACTGGTGGGAAAATGTGCATATTCTTTATTTTCTGTGGCCAATTGGATGAACCTTGCTACAGACGTTTTCCCATTAAGTCTAGCAAATAATGTCTTATTAGCAATGTGGTATTGTAAACACAACGTGGCCGGTGTGTGTGCTTGATGCGTCAAATAGTGTTATTTGATGTGTTTCTTTTTTGACACGCAAAGACCCAAACGGCGTTCCACACATGGAAGATCTATGCTCCTCATGTAAGTAAGTACAGTTTGTTGAACTGGTTCTAACAGTAATTAATACTTTTTTCATAATTAATAACTTCTGCTTACAATTCATTTGAAAAAATCTAATGATGTTGGTAAAATAGCTATTTTATGGTTCAGATATGAGCATCGATGTATATACAAAATGTCATCTGTAAAAACGATCACCACTTTCCTCTTTCTCTGACTAAAATGCATCAAAGACGTCCTATATGCATCAAAACACCTGTACACATTCTGACAAAACATGACAACCTTATGTGCTCATATAAAACCAATGGAGGCCTAAGTGACATATGCTCTAAACGTCACATAGATGGCATGGAGGGATAAAGCTAGTTGTTTAAGCCTCCATTTATGCCCCAGGAATGTCTCTTCCATGTAATCTATAAACTCTCACAGTAAAGTACCATAGACTTATGGGGTGGGACTCACGGTTCATGGGTTCACCGTCCTCTACTTATTCTGTATAGCTGTGATGTTTTCATTCCGATTTTATATGTTCAAATTACACATTCATTACTGTGTTCAAACCTACATATAAGGTAGGTAACATTATCTTAATGATGTCTGGAGAAAGAACATCTCCAGATGACCACAGAGCATAACCTTATTTACCATTACACATGAAAAGCAATACCAGCTTGCTGTGGCAAAGGGTGCTGGTATGTTACCTTGTACTGCTCTCTTTTTGACCATGTATTATTATTACGGCTTGATAACTATTTGTGTTGATTTTTGATTAATGCTACAAGATAAGTGTATGTCTGTTTTATTGGCAAAACCAAGCTAAGGGGGGAGGGGGCTGACTTCAAGCTGTAAAATAGAAGCAAGACAAAATAATGGATCGCCAACGGTGACAGAGAGAAAGGAATAGGGACAGCAACAACAGCGGAATATGTTTCCTGTAAATGCCAGAGATGCATTCCATAAACTCATTGGATTTCCTCTCTTCACCATAGAGCTGTCCTTCAGACACCTTATTTTCATGGCTGCAAAAGCACCCCTTTAGCTTCTGCAGAAAGAATTGATACACACAAAGGATTTGCGCGCTGACAATTACTGTAATTCCTTTTTTACTCACCACACAGACAAGAATATAAGCCTTTTTCCCCCGCGTTGTGATAAATCTGCCTTGAAAAATGTGATTTGTAAGTTAGAGTTATGATAAGGGTTAGGGTACAAGAGAGGGTCATACCCATACCAGATAGAATATAAGAAATAAACAGCCAGGTCACCCGTGATACAAGTCAGATTTCGACGTCTATCCACGTATGAGGACGTCGGGAGATGACGTGAAAAGCGGCCTCTAGGGGCAACAGTGAGCACTGTTACCTTCAAGTACGTTTTTTTTTTTTTTTTTTTTGCCAGGGCTTGGCGGGCAGGAATGGCAGATGGGCATAAGCGTCTGCCTCCGATTCAAAAGGGCCAAAGTTTGCAAGATTGAATCAAGTGATTAAAAGTTATTTTTGTTTTAAACCTGATCTCAGTGCAAGAGGTCCGTGGTTCAAATCCAGGCTGTATCACATCTAGCTGTGATTGGGAGTCCCATACGGTGGTGCACAATTGGCGTGTTAGGCCGTCATTGTAAATAAGAATTTGTTCTCAACTGACTTGCCTAGTTAAATAAAATGCCTTATCCATTTAGAGTTATAGCCTATCCTATTTTGATATTAATGCCGAAACTTCACCTTTAAAAATGTGACATTTGAGAAACATGGATGAACTTCTAATTCTGATATTAGAATGTTTGAGCTTGTTGGAAATAAAACTTGACATGCTATCCTAAAACTAAAAACAATTATTTTTTATATTTTCAAACTCATATTAATCTAAATCTCAACATTACATAGTACAAGTCATGCTGTACATCTAAATGCAGAAAACTCAAAAGAAACAGAAAATAGTGGTCATAATAAAAAGCCTATAGTATCACTCAAAAATAATAATAATTACTTGGTCATGCAAATGGTTGGTTTTCCTTATAGCAGGTTTTAGAATTAGGTTAGTGGTCTAGTCTAGTGGTCAGAATAAAATGGTGCCTAGAGTAAATCTGATCTTTTGCTACTAATTGGTATTTTGATCAAATCAGATCAGACCTTTTCATTGTGTTACTGTAATATTTTATTTTCAAGAGCGCTGCAAAGTATCACAGCCAAGGAAAGTGATGTGTAGTGAGAACCTCCACGTTAGAAAGGTGGGCCAGCAGCTGGAGGATTGCTGGTTAGAATCTCAGGTCTGTTGGGAAAGTCTGTTCATCTTGAATATGTGTGCTAATCAACCAATAATTTAAATTTGACCGCATATGCAAAAGGTGTGATCATTATGGAAAGACTCGTATTTGTTTCTGAATGACTTTCATCAAATGTATAGATCCCGCGTTTTGATTGGCTAAGAAGCATTCAAGCAATGCCAATAACCACAATGCACCATGACCCTGGGATTATTATCTTTTAGCAATAAATACTATTACAAGTGGTAAATGTCAATTACAATATTGATGCCTTCATCATTACTGGTTATAAAAGAACACGCAGAAGCACATGTATGCACACACACCTAGAATCGAAGAGTCTAGGCAAGAGACAAATCGCTATTTATCATGTCTCCGTTGGATTTGAGAATAAGACATTTAAATAAATAGGTCACTGTTTTTTGAAATAGTGTACGCATAAAGATACATACATTCATATTCATACAATATAAAGAACAAATAGCACGTGTGTCCTGCCCTCCTGAATCTCCTTAACCCTGCCCTAATCAGATAGGCTTGTCAGTAGGATAACAGTGGAGCCGTGTGTGTGTGTGTAAAATATAATAACACGATCAGGAAACTGCATTTATAGGCTGTATTTATAAGAAATGTTTCTGGTATCGAGTCATGCTATAGGATGGATGTGTCTATTTGATGTTGCAGTCAGTAGATCATACTAGCTATCAGTCACTGTACACACCAAGGTTGTCTGGGATCCACTGACAATAGTCACAAAACAAAACCATCTTAAAATGTGACATTTTGACCTTATATATCAAGAGTTTCCTTCCAAAACGCGGTATATCCATTTTCATAAATGTGGGTAAATAACTTTTTATTGTTTAAAGAAATGATAAAATAGAGATTGTGTCTATTGACAGACATGTAGTTGATGGTTTCATTTTAAAGAGACAAATAATTTAAAAAAAAATGTTTTGCTAAATGAAATATATAGTATCCACCTCACTCTCAGAGGAATAAGTAGTACTGCTATGTTTTACAGTCACATGTAATACATAACTACATAAAGAACTGTACAAATTATGCATTTGTGACATCAATATTCAAAACATGATAACAAAATATATTAAATACCTATGTAAAACATTTACAGTTAACAATTTAGTCATTTGTCAGATGCTCTTATCCAAAGCGACTTAATCACATTGATCTTAAGACAGCTAGGTGAGACAACCACATATCACAGTGAAATATACAGGATACAGGATGTAGCATTTGAAATATATTCGTAAAACCTCTGAGAACAGTCTTATTTACACACTGATGGTACCAACTAGCAATCATTTCTTTAGAAAAAACACAAATGCACAATTTTGGGGTATAGAGAGTTTTGGATATAAACTCGTCATATCAACTTGCTTGAGTTTGTTGCTGTTTCCTAGCTGCATGATTCAACCACATCTGTAGTCAGACACTGATTTGTTCTGCCCATCCACAATACAATGCTTTCTTCTTCTTCATTCAACACACACTTTGGTGTTTTTCTTTGTGGCATAAAGGCAAAAATTAGCTTACATTTTCATTCTGAGTGCAAAATGGGGTATGGTGAATAATCACTGGGATTGAATACAGTAACTATCTCCATCTCAGCCCCCGATATCTCAAATAAAATATCCCTGTAATGGTTACCATTATTTACAGTATAACGAGATAGATCCCTTTATTTGGGTGTTGTTGTTTCATCTCCTGGCTAGCATTTGTGGAGCATGTAGCAATGGTAGTAGGACCGGACAGTATTACAGTAGATAGCTTGTGGTGTATTCAAAACAGGGTAAGAGAGAGGGAGGCGGAAGCGTTTTGAATGCACCACTGGCAGTTTCTTCAATGAAAATCCATACTAGCCAGGAGATTCTGGACCAACTAACAAACTACTGGATAAATACTGTCTGGATGAAAAAAGTTAACTATCCATGTAACTGTCTTTAAAAAGGCAAACCTTTATGCCCCTGTCCCTCCTCCACTGTTTCAATAATGTCATTTTTTCTCTCTCCGTTTATTTGTTTTCGAACATTAATTGTAGCTATTAAAATACGTTGTTTTCCTATTGTCCCTGAATGAGTTTTCAAACCATGCACTCGAGAGCTTCCCAATCGGAAAGAAACAGCTGTCAGCCTCCCTCTGCCTCCCACAAGCTTAAATCTGGTAAACAAACCAACACCATGGACAAAACTACTCATTGTATGTAATAAAAACAATATGACTTCGTCAGCCAGCCGCAACTAATATGAAAAACTCATATAGGGAATGAAGAGAGGGGAGGGACTTACAAATGGGCAACAAGTACCCTGCTCAGACAATCAGCTATTGGAATAGGAGGATTGTGGTGTTGGGTGTGGATTGAGTCAAAAATATAACTGTGCTGAAGAGAGAGGAGCAAGGTATGGAGGAGAGAGGATGAATTAGGGCAGATGGTTGAGCCATGCCAACACCTAAGAGCGTTCACTTTGATGGAGAAATGTCAACTTCTGAAAGCTCTGCAGATCGATGCTTGTTTCGTTCAAATCGAGACCAAAATGTATTTACTGAAAATGTCTCTGTATTTCAGAATGAGCAAAAGGTTTACTTTGAAAAAGGAGACGGTTCATATCATCCTTCACCGTATTATCTATTTTCAAAACAAGTCTATGCCCAATAAACATTGTACAAAGTACATAGCTCCAGCTTTGTAACCTCCCAGAAGCTACACATTCCTCTGAAATTCTTATTTCATTCAGGCATTAGGTTTAAATGAAGGAAAAACACCAGTTAAATCTAGTTCAAGGGCTATGTTTCTAGTGCTGAGTATCAGACATTGCATTCAGGTTCCAGATGTACAGACCGATAGAAAGCTAACAGTCTATTCAATGCAAGGCAGGACTTAGAGGTCAGGCAGTTAACAGACTTAACCGTCTGGGTAACAGCATCCTCTTGAGGCTTCTGTTCAACAATAGAGGTTCCAAGCTGAGTATAAACCCTGCTTTTGTGCCAATCCAATGATCATTTTCTTTCAGGATGAGGAGGAAAACAGGTGAAATTATGTGGTGTGGATCGAAACGTCGAGTAAATGAAAGGCATTGATCAGAATAACCAGCCCCGCTCAGAAGTCAGACTGGGTGAGGAGCAGTTGATTTTGAAGGGGGCCTTGATCCCTAAATATTGAATGGTGAGCAACGCTTCATCTTAGAAAATAAGAAATAAAGTAATTTAATGAAAAAAGTTCAATTTTCGATGCCAGTCTCTCAAAATAATTAACTGTGGTGAATGAATCAATGAAAATTATTGACTGTGTTGTTGCATGTTATACTTCATTCAAGATACAATCCATAGCTGTTCTACCTCATGGGAAATAATCAATGTTGCTGTGTTAAAATTGCAAATACATCATTTATCAACCATTTATGAATAGCTGCTGTCTGTAAGCCCATTTTTTCCTGAATTACTGATCATTCTTTTTTACTTGGTTAATGAGGAGAATATAATGCAATTGAAAAGTTTTGCTTGGAACATAACACAACTATAAAGAGAGACGTAATTGCCTGCTGCGGAGGCCATTCTGTATGGGCTCTAAAATTGAAATGACTGATTTTTAGCCATGCACCATTCCTCCATCTGTAACAGTCTGCCACATAGATCCATCCAAAAATCATCAACTGTAGGCTCCTTCTGAAAATCACTGCTAATCAACTGTAGGCTCCTTCTGAAAATCCCTGCTAATCGACTGTAGGCTCCTTCTGAAAATCACTGCTAATCAACTGTAGGCTCCTTCTGAAAATCACTGCTAATCAACTGTAGGCTCCTTCTGAAAATCACTGCTAATCAACTGTATGCTCCTTCTGAAAATCCCTGCTAATCGACTGTAGGCTCCTTCTGAAAATCACTGCTAATCAACTGTAGGCTCCTTCTGAAAATCACTGCTAATCAACTGTAGGCTCCTTCTGAAAATCCCTGCTAATCGACTGTAGGCTCCTTCTGAAAATCACTGCTAATCAACTGTAGGCTCCTTCTGAAAATCACTGCTAATCAACTGTAGGCTCCTTCTGAAAATCACTGCTAATCAATTTTAGGCTCCTTCTGAAAATCCCTGCTAATCAACTGTAGGCTCCTTCTGAAAATCCCTGCTAATCGACTGTAAGCTCCTTCTGAAAATCACTGCTAATCAACTGTAGGCTCCTTCTGAAAATCACTGCTAATCGACTGTAAGCTCCTTCTGAAAATCACTGCTAGTCAACTGTAGGCTCCTTCTGAAAATCACTGCTAATCGACTGTAGGCTCCTTCTGAAAATCACTACTAATCAACTGTAGGCTCCTTCTGAAAATCACCGCTAATCAACTGTAGGCTCCTTCTGAAAATCACTGCTAATCAACTGTAGGCTCCTTCTGAAAATCACTGCTAATCAACTGTGTCACATATCACACACATTATTCCCCGAGACTTTTATACAAATGGGCTTGACGACATCACGAGAAATGTGTTGTGATAACATCGCACCCCTCCACCAACCCCCGCCAAAACAGCATCAGGATGTTTAGAGTCTGGGAAGGAGGAGCAGATTAATGAGAGCAAATTATTGTTGAGCAGAAAATCTATTTAAATTGAGAGAGAAATTAATTAGGGAACGCAAGATTACCGGCCTCTGTCAGTGTTCCCGTATGAAAGGAGGAGAGAAGTGGGAGGACGATGGACACAGGAAGCAAAACACAGCTACACTTCATTGGATGATACTTTCTTAAATAAGCTCATGTAGTTTTCCCTTTTAGGCTACATAACACTTTTTCATAATCACTTACCCAGAAACATACTGTACATATATATTGCATTGGAAGAACATAGTGAGGGGGTACTTTCTTTGCTTAAGTTTCACCAGTGAAAGGCATTGGATCACTAATATTTCTGCTGAAGAATAGTTTTAAAATCAACTGCGGAAAAACATTATTTTACAGCCTGGTTAAAGCTGGTACATACCTGGAATTTACATGGTATTAAAACGGACATATTACATTGGCTTGAAAAGTATTCACCCCCCTAGGCATTTTTCCTATTTTGTTACCTTACAACTTGGAATTAAAATGGATGTTTGGGGGGGGGGGGTTGTATCATTTGATTTACACAACATGCCTACCACTTTGAAGATGCTAAATATTTTGTATTGTGAAACAAACAATAAAGAAAAAAACTGAAAACCTGAGCAGGCATAACTATTCAAAGTCAATACTGTTTAGACCCACCTTTTGCAGCAATTACAGCTGCAAGACTCTTGGGGTATGTCTCTGTAAGCTTGGCACATCTAGCCACTTGGATTTCTGTCCATTCTTCAAGGCAAAACTGCTCCAGCTGCTTCAAGTTGGATGGGTTCTGCTCGTGTACAGCAATCGTAAAAGTCATACCACAGATTCTCAATTGGATTGAGGTCTGGGCTTTGACTAGGCCATTCCAAACCATTTCAATGTTTCCCCTTAATTAAACCACTTGAGTATTGCTTTAGCAGTATGCTTAGGGTCATTTTCCTGCTGGAGGTGAACCTCCGTCCCAGTCTCAAATCTCTGGAAGACTGAAACAGGTTTCCCTCAAGAAATTACCTGTATTTAGTGCCATCCATCATTCATTTAATTCTGACCAGTTTCCCAGTCCCTGCCAATGAAAAACATCCCCACAGCATGATGCTGCCACTGTGAACCATGCTTCACTGGGGATGGTATTTTCGGGATGATGAGAGGTGTTGGGTTTGCGCTAGACATAGCATTTTCCTTGATGGCCAAAAAGCTCAATTTTAGTCTCATCTGACCAGAGTAACTTCTTCCATGTGTTTGTGGAGTCTCCCACATGCCTTTTGGCGAACACCAAACATGTTTGCTTATTTTTTCTTTAAGCATGGGCTTTTTTTCTGACCACTCTTCCGTAAAGCCCAGCTCTGCGGAGTGTATGGCTTAAAGTGATCCTATGGACAGATACTCCAATCTCTGCTGTGAAGCTTTGCAGCTCCTTCAGGGTTATCTTTGGTCTCTTTATTGCCTCTCTGATTAATGCCCTCCTTGCCTGGTCTGTGAGTTTTAGTGGGCGGCCCTCTCTTGGCAGGTTTGTTGTGGTGCCATATTCTTTCAATTGTTTTATAATGGATTTAATGGTGCTAATGATGGTGCTAATGATGTTCAAAGTTTCTGATAATTTGTTATAACCCAACCCTGATCTGTACTTCTCCACAACTTTGTCCCTGGCCTGTTTAGAGAGCTCCTTGTTTTTTATGGTGCAGCTTGCTTAGTGGTGTTGCAGACTCTGGGGCCTTTCAGAACAGGTGTATATATACTGAGATCATGTGACAGTTCATGTGACACTTAAATAAAGTCCACCTGTGTACAATCTTTTTTTTTGTGTACAAAAACTAATTATGTGACTTCTGAAGGTAATTGGTTGCACCAGATCTTATTTAGGGGCATCATAACAAAAGGGGTGAATACATATGTACACAACACTTTTTAACGTTTTATATATATATATTTTTGAAACAAGTATATTTTTTCATTTAACTTCATCAATTTGGACTATTTTGTGTATGTCCATTACATGAAATCCAAATACAAATATATTTAAATTAAGGTTTTGTAATGCAATTTTAATAGGAAATATGCAAAGGGGGATTAACACTTTTTCAAGGCACTGTTAGAACAGATACTTTACCTTAAATAATTCAACACAATTGGTACCTGGTACCAAATGGTACATAGTGATGCTTCTTTCAACAAATCTCACACAAGCTGTAGTGTATTACTATGTATGCAATTATTTCTAACTAACTACGTGGTGAACAGGGGGCTATAAAATACTCCATTACTGGAAATGTTATTGTCAGTGTGTGTCGGTTGTCTCTAGCTACCGCTAGAGCAGAGCATCTATGAACCGTAACAAAAGATTTTGGAGCTGGTGACTTTGACTGCTTTTACAATTGACTACTAGCGATTCTTGTCCGAGGTTAGAGTGAGGTGACAGTGGCACAGCTTTCAATGGATATTGAATTGAGGTAGAAAATACTCAAAGGTAATAGAGCCTCATACTTAGAGAGCACAGGGTTGTGAACGATTTGTGGTATAGTTCTTGTATGCAAGTGTGGGTTATAATTAACACCTACATTTGATGTCTTACGCATGGAGAATTGTTAAGCACTTACAGCCTAATTCAATGAAATCCCATTAGGTTTCAAATACTGTATGTGTTAAGCACAACAACATAAATACAACATTGTTCCAGTGGACAGGAAAAACTAAAAGGAATGCAATAAGAAATGTAGAGAGGAACCAGGCCACCGGGGTGCCACTCCCCTTCTGGCTGAACAGAGTACAACCCTACATGGAGGGATATGGGATGGGGTCATGTATAAGTGATTTTGGCAGCTGGGTATCAGAGACAGGCTCTCCAAGACCAAGGACAGGATCCCTTAGAGAAACCGGTTCTCCGAGTCCAAGGAGGAGAGGAGAAGGAGAGGAAGAGGAAGAGGAGGAGGAGGAAGAGGAGGAGGAATAACTTTTGATAGCAGCAGTGAATCTATTTTGTTATGAAGTGGAGCTCCTTCAATAATAATTCTCATGATAGCACATTAGTAGTAATCAGTGACAAAGATCAAAACTAAGCAAGGGCTTGTTTATAACCCTGTGTGGGAGACCAAAGACATGGCTGAAGATAAATCCACTGTCCAGTAGGAGGTGCTGCCCAGCCTAAACCATGGACCAACTTATACCTGAATATGTATATATATGAATATTGGTGAATGCACCAATTTGTAAGTCGCTCTGGATAAGAGCGTCTGCTAAATGACTTAAATGTAAATGTAAATATGTATACAGGAATTTTGGGGGGTGTTTGACGAAGAGAACATGTGGATTTGTTCTACAATGGTCATATCATTCAAACTTTTGGGACCCGGTAGGTATAAAAAAATATATATGTAAAAACGATTTATGAAACATTGAATTTGACCTTACTGCTATTAGCCCATAGAAACACACTGAATAACATATTCATGCATAGCAAACAAGATGTTCAAAAAATACATCAAAAGAAAGTGTGTTTTGAAATGTCTGTCTTATATGTGAAAGATATAAGATATGTAACCGATATATTTTACAGTGGAATGGCAGACTGTTGATGTTGAAATGCCTATTCCGTTCCATTCATTTTTGGGCTGGTACTGGGTTACCTTCACACAAGTCTTGTGAGGCTTGTGGGCATTGTACAGCAAAACAAAACGTGTTCGTGAGGGTCTCACTGTTCGATGGTGGGGTATTATTTGTTTTTAGCCCAACTGTTCCAAAAGCTACAGACCGAGGTTGGAACATCGGCAATACCTTGAAGAGGTGGGGGGACCGAGGCAAATCTCAAAACAGAAAAGGAGGGAGAGGCGGGAGGACTTGCTAAGGTGAGCATGTCGAATGTGGTTAGGTTTAAGTGGAACGCTAACTAAACAAATCCACAAAATAAACTCTCTCTCTCTCTCTCTCTCTCTCTCTCTCTCTCTCTCTCTCTCTCTCTCTGTCCTTTAATTATTTATTTGATTGATTTTGACTAGCTTGTGCTTATGTGTGATTACTGTAGTCTAATTAGAATTTCTGCTGTGTTGTAAATACAGAGGATTAGCCGAACAGAAACACACCTATCAAATAATGAATAAACAAACCAACTAATATGCTCTGCTACCTTTAGCCAGCATAATGAGACAATTGTTCCATTTTGCCAAACGAGCCTTGACGAATCCTTTTCAAGTTTTTCTTCCTTTCACATTTTTTTATTTTTTTTATTGAAATAAAATGTTTGCCTGTCAATTTGAATAAAATCTGCCTTTACATTCCCTCTGCTTCTCTACTTAGTTCTACTGCATGCATTCCCGATAGCCTTTGAAAGGTTGGCCTTAGATGAATAGCCTGAAGAGATAGTGACTCGCCTCCATTTGTTCTTCCCTGTTGTTCTGGCCAATTATCTTATTTTTGATGGCGTGAGTGTCTGGCTGGATGACACATGTGTGATTACTCAAGAGGGGATGGCCGAGTGGTTAGTTTCTGTCCAGGAACACTGAAGAAAGCCACAGCTGGAGCTACTATTGTGTAAGTGCACAGACACAGTTTCGAATAGCATCCCTCACCAACTGAAAACATAATTTTTATTAGGTCCCATGTGACTCAGTTGGTAGAGCACAGTGAATGCAACACCAAGGTTTTGGGTTCAATTCCCATGCGGGACCAGTACAACAAATGCACACACTCACTATTGTAAATTGCTCTGGACATGAGTAGCTGCTAAATAACTGAAATGTAAAAAATTTCTGAATGTGTTTGTCTGGGTACCCGAGCCAAAAAGAGGTTCCCTAAATATATAATTATTGTATTTGGCAGAAAGGGGCAGACTTTCTCCGACCAATGATTAAATAATAAACGCTTCCTAAATCTAAAAATGTGTTGTTTCAAGAAATATATGAATAGTATGTCATATTCAACAATTCAGCAAACATTCAAGACACAATCTGACATAAAAAATGTGCAACTAGTCTTCCATAGCATGTCTTTCAGGAGATGTTAACTTGATATCATTTCAAATGTATTTACACTGACACAGGCGATCATTTGATCCAATTGATCTGGATGTAACAGAATCTATAGCCGAATACCTTTTAGGATCTTGTATGTTGTTCAAGTGTTATGTGAATCGTGACTGACGAATTCCATTCTGCACAGTGGATTCTGAGCAAATAAAAGGTAGAAATACCTTGGTACAATAATCCACTGGGATTCAACAGACAGATAAGAAGGGACAACAAACATTCAATTTCATTAGGAGATCACATCCATATTTTACACATCATTCAAAGTGTTCTCACCTTTGGTTTCCATGCCTTCAAAACATGCTAACCTTTCACCATTACCAATAACAGGTGAGGTTAGCATTTTGGGGGGAATAAGATATTTATATCGCACTGAATGTGGTAATGATGTGCTATTTGCGATGAGACGCAAGACACATTTCCTGAAAGGGACACAATAAATGTATTATGTAATCCACACAACGTCATTGGTAGAGGTCCACCTGATTGACAGCTGATGTGAAAAGGGAAAGGCCCCGAGGACTCGCTCCCTCTATCCTGTCGTGGTTTAAGGCCTGTCCGTGTGGAGAGGAGGTAGAGAGAGAGAGAGAGAGGTAGAGAGAGAGAGCGAGGTAGAGAGAGAGAGAGAGAGGTAGAGAGAGAGAGAGAGGTAGAGAGGTAGAGAGAGAGAGAGAGGTAGAGAGAGAGAGAGAGAGAGAGGTAGAGAGGTAGAGAGAGAGAGAGGTAGAGAGAGAGAGAGGTAGAGAGAGAGGTAGAGAGAGAGAGAGGTAGAGAGGTAGAGAGGTAGAGAGAGAGAGAGGTAGAGAGAGAGGTAGAGAGGTAGAGAGAGAGAGGTAGAGAGAGAGAGAGAGAGGTAGAGAGAGAGAGAGATCCATCCATTTGCAGTATTGAACTCCTGCCACTTCAGTGCTTCGCTCTTGTTCCTCCTAACTGTAAATGTTTGTCCAACCTGAGTAAAATTGAATGAATTGAATTGCATGAAATGAATATGGAAATGCATTATTGGCCATTACCCACTTACCACTTGGCAGTTTGATGTGTGAGGTTGGTTGGACGCTGTAGTTTAATGTTTATTATTGGAATGCAGGTTTTCAACCGAGTATAGTAGTCGACAATTCCCTTGAGGTTAAATCCCCCCTGCATCTATTTGAAATGGAAAAGGAATACTTCGATTCCCAACTAATTTTAACAGTATACCCAAACAATTTAGGTACCATTAATGCGATATTGAACAACACCCCTGATTACATTTTCTCGTCTTGTTCCAAGGTTTTTAGTTAATTTAACACAAGTGTTAAAGTTAGACTTTAAGGCCATCACTCACACATCTGCATTTATTTCCCTGAATGAATTGGATGTCCACTTCAGCTACCACCACATCAACTCCATGCAACAGACCTAGGCTATAAGCTCCTTTCTGGCTTGCTACTTATCTAACACAAACAAAACCCTCAAAAGGTGCAGAACAGAAACTGCTAGATGTCCAGAGGGGATTTGATCCATTTCAAGAGACTTTCTAAATGAACAAACGCGGGTATTCCGCTCTGAGGTTCCACTCTTATATGGTCTCATGGGCTTGTTACCATGGCAACTGTGTCAGATTCCGTACACAGGGGACAGCCGAAAGAAGAAGAAAATAACTCCCCTGCCTGAAAAACTGGACCTCGTAGAAGCTTTGAAACTGTTCACACAAGCAGACCTGTCTGACTGAAAGTTTGTCACCAGCATCTGTCATCCCTTAGCTTTCGGGGAGGCTCTACTCTGTGTATGCTTTTTCCAAATACTATACAAGTAAAATCAATAGACAGAACTTAAAGAGGTACTCCGGGATTCAAAAAAAACAACAAACCATAAGATCTTCACTTGTTTTGAAAATGGATGCACCGATCATAGACTGCAGCTTTAATTACATGTACTGTACCTGTGCTCTTGCAACAGAAACAACCGAAGCAAGCAAGAGGGTCGATTCTGCCCAAAATCTGTCCATGCATATTAAGCAGAACTGGTCTGCATAACGCTTACAATGTTAAGCAGACCAAGTGAAGAAGTTTTTTTTGGGGGGGGGGGCAGTGAGAGGGTTTTGATAGGTGAGGCTTATTTGATCAAATAGAAGTTTAATAATGCTTTGGTTGTTACGAGTGTATTGATATATTTTCTACAAAAATAGAATGTTCTAGAATGTTCCCACCCGATCCTGATCCGCCTTCCTCCCGCTAGAGAGGTCAGTCGACCATCTTGTCAATATAGAAAATCTTTGCCAGAGGGCAGTGTGGGTAAATACCTGTTGGGCTGGTCCATGTTAACCCCAGTAGGCTGGTCTAAATGGAAGGTAGGGGAGGGGTATTTTAGATTTTTTTGGTCTTATCATAAAGACACCGGCAATTTTATTTTATTTTTATATGGTCTGCTATGTAGAAATGGCAGGAAAGACTAACCACTTATATATTACGACATCTGTAGTGTTCTGCAGTCATTCTATAAATGTTTTGTTGAACGTTTCCTCCAGTTCAGCATAATTGCTTGGTTTGGCTCACTCACATGGCTAGCTAAAATACCATAGAATAGAGTTGTGCAGCTGGAAAGATAGAAAGGGACCAACAAACAAAGGTTCTCAGAGACATCATCATTTTTTATTTAACTAGGCAAGTAAGAAGAAGAAATTCTTATTTACAATGATGGCCTTCTCTGGCCACACACTAACCCAGACAACGCTGGGCCTTCTCTGGCCACACACTAACCCAGACAACGCTGGGCCAATTGTGCACCGCCCTATCGGACTCCCAATCACAGCTGTTTGTGATACAGCCTGGAATCAAACCCGTGTCTGTAGTGACACCTCTAGCACTGAGATACAGTGTCTTAGACTGCTGCGCCACTCGGGAGGCCTGATTTCTACAATAATATTGTGCAAATCACCTCGATACAATAGACATGCAGTATTACCTTCAGCTCGCCGAATCCAGTAGAGGGCCATCAACACAGCTTTTAAATGAACATTGATTCTTGTGAGGGTGTTCATCTTGTATAATGTACTTGTACCCTTCATGTGTATTGTGCTGTTACTATATCTGTTCATTATCTCCTCCGAAAGCCACAACCAAAGTTCCCTCTAGGTAAAATAAAGATATTCTATTTTATTCCATGTTTTAATATTGTGCTTTTCATTGAAGCTGTATTAACATGGGAAAATTACATGGAAAATATTTATTACAAATACTATTTCGGAAGAGGAACAAATAAGCTTTGTCTTTCTTGCCTTGGGCCCTTTCCCTTCTGGCATTGAGGCCTCACACCCATCAACATCCCCTTAAGGCCTCAGCTTGCTGCCTCACCCCTAGGAGAATTCCATCTCATTCTCCCAAGATTCATATCCGCTGGTGGAAGGGCCACTGTTAGCTCCTTTACACACGCCCTCCATGCAAAGATCAATCACACCCCAACGGCTTGTGTAATGTGTAAGCCCACCAACCCACCCACTCCAAAGGACATGTAAATGACATTTGGAGTCCCGTGAGAACTTGTAGTCGTACATCAATAAAGATAATTCATCATGACAGAAATATTGAATCTATTCAATTCAGCAAATGTAGAAATGCTGTTATTTAACATGTTTTGAATCAATGCATTATATTAGTTATCTAAGCTGCTGCAGAAAGCGGTATAAATATGTTTTTCTTCTTTCCAAATAAATACTTTGCAAATCGGTCCACATGTAAAGGTATAAAGACATTTTTGTTCAGGATGTATTCATTCAATATATTGGCACAGTGAGACAAAGTGCCCTTTTTCACCCGTTGTGGAACCACAAAACCACATTGTGTTGTGTTTCAGCATGAATTTATGGATTCAATTGAGTCATTTGTCACTGGCCTACACAAAATGCACCACAATGTCAATTTTTTTACAAATGAATAAAAAATCATAAGCAGAAATGTTTTGAGTCAATAAGTATTGATATGATATAGGTTTGATATGGCACGCCTAAATGAGTTAATTTGGTTAACAAGTCATATAACAAGTTGCATGGACTCACTCTGTGTGCAATAATAGTGTTTAACATGATTTTTTTATGACTACCTCATCTCTGTACCCCACACGTACAATTATTGTTAAGGGCAGTGAATTTCAAACACTGATTTAGTGAAACAGAAGCCTGTACAGAAAAACATTTATTCCAAAACATGCATCCTGTTTGCCACAAGGCACTAAAGTAATACTGCAAGAAATGTGGCAAAGCAATTAACTTTTTGTACTGAATACAAAGTGTTATGTTTGGGGCAAATCCAATATAACACATTACTAAGTACCATGCTCCATATTTTCAAGCATTATGTTATGGGTAGGCTTGTAATCATTAAGGACTGGGGAGTATTTCAGGATAAAATAAACGGAATGTAGATAAGCACAGGACAAATCCTAGAGGAAACCTAGTTCAGTCTGCTTTCCACCAGACACTGGGAGATTGACCTTTCAGCAGGACAAGAACCTAAAACACAAGGCCAAATCTACACTGGAGATGCTTACCAAGAAGACAGCGAATGTTTCTGAGTGGCCATGTTACAGTTTTGACTTAAATCTGCTTGAAAATCTTTGGCAGGACTTGAAAATGATTGCCTAGCAATAATCAACAAACAATCTGACAGAGCTTGAATACATTTTAAAATATTGGGAAAATATTGTAGAATCCAGGTGTTCAAACCTCATAGAGACGTACCCAAAAAGACTCACAGCTGTAATCGTTGCCAAAGGGTATTCTAACATATATTGACTCAGGGGTGTGGATACATTTGCCAACATTTCTAAAAACATGTTTTCACTTCGTCATTATGGGGTATTGTGTGTAGATGGGAGAGAGAAAAAAGTTTATTTAATCAATTTTGAATTCAGGCAGTAACAAAACAAAATGTGGAATAAGTCAAGGGGTATAAATACTTTCTGAAGGAACTGTATATGCTGGGATAAGACTGCCCTCTGTTGGGCCCTGGGGGAACATGCAATAGAGGGCAGTCGTACTAAACGATTTGGGATGGAGCCTCCTTTGCCCATAGGGATCTGGGTGGGGCATTAATTTGGATGTGTGGTCAGGTTGTAAGTGGAAGCACATTGCCCTCTGGGGTTATGTTTAAACAAGGACAGGGGCTGGTTCGACATTGTATTGAGAAACATGAAAGGGATAACAGTGTGTTAGGTTTGTGGTCAATGTTCCATAACTGCCCTAATAAATTGTGGCAAAAATATAACGGAATATTTCCAAGGTGTTAAGACCGCTAGAAAGACAGTAATCATTATAATTCTTCACTCCTGGAAACCCAAACATCAGATCCTAATGCTCTGCTCATCAACCCAACCATGGTCAGGGACCTGGTGAGGGGGCAGGGTCCTTGTCAGGGGGCAGGGTTCATGCCGGGGGCAGGGTCCTGGTCAGTGGGCAGGGTTCATGTCAGGTGGTAGGGTCCTAGTCAGGGGGTAGGGTCCTAGTCAGGGGGCAGAGTTCATGCCAGGGGCAGGGTCCTGGTCAGGGGGCAGGGTCTTGGTCAGGGTCCTAGTCAGGGGGCAGGGTTCATGTCAGGGGGCAGGGTCCTGGTCAGGGGGCAGGGTCTTGGTCAGGGTCCTAGTCAAGGGGCAGGGTCCTGGTCAGGGTCCATGTCAGGAGACAGGGTCCATGTCAGGAGGACGGGGTCCATGTCTGGAGGTGGGGTCCTGGTCAGGGCCTTGGTCAGGGTCCTAGTCAGGGGGCAGGGTCCTGGTCAGGTAGTAGGTTCCTGGTCAGGGAGCAGGGTCCTGGTCAGGAGGAGGCATGGTCCATGTCAGGGAATGGGGTCCATGTCAGGGGGCGGGGTCCTGGTAAGGGTGCAGGATCCACGAGTGGAGACGGAGTGTGCGCTGCTCGGCGCTATCTGTTATGTCATCAAGGAGTGCTGCTGTCTGTGCCGAGAGGCCACATTTATTTCCCGAGAGGAAGACAGAGCGAGACAGAGGAAGAAAGAGAGAGACAAAGGAAGACAGAGAGAGACAGAGAACTATACTGGTGGATGCTTAAGAAACAAAATGATCTCTACAGGATGTTAAAAATAATGTACTTTTTAACACATTCTCCAGTCAGGCCAATTCATATTGGCTAATTACCAGGAGATGGATAATGTCAATTAAATGCAGTACCATGTCTGTTGTATTTAGTGGTACGATGGTCAGGATGGATCAGAGAAGGTGCGCTCTTCAATCCAATTCTAAAGTGCAGCATGGTACCCTGGGGAACGGTTCTGTAGATTAATGGTCGACTGGGGACACTCAACTTAAACTCTCAAAACCTGCCATAACGCTCTAAAGTAAGACTTTTCACCATCAGAAAACACACAACAAGCACATTCATGGCAAGGAAATTAATTTTCCCTGTTGGCATAATTATGAACTAGTGATAATAAGTTAAGGTTGACATGACATCTGTGATCACACACCAAGTGAGATACATTCAATAACTCTCTAGTAGCCTGGATTTCTTTCTTCAATATAGCTCCACTTCTATTCCATATCTGTAGAAATATACAGTGCATTCATATTCAGACCCCTTGACTTTTTCCACATTTTGTTACGTTACAGGATTGTCTGTAGATTGACGAGGGGAATAGTTTCTTTAATCAATTTTAGAATAAAAATTTGGAAATGTCAAGAGGTCTCAATACTTTCTGAATGTATTGAACAAAAACATTAACGCAACATGCAACAATTTCAAAGATCTTACTGAGTTACAGTTTGCATAAGGAAATCAGTCAATTGATATGAATATGATTGGGCCCTAATCCATGGATTTCACATGATTGGGAATACAGATATGCGTCTGTTGGTCACAGATACCTTAAAAAAAGTTGGGGTGTGGATCAGAAAACCATTCGGTATCTGGTGTAACAACCACATCGCCTGATGCAGAGCGACAGATCTCCTTCTCATAGAGTTGATCAGGTTTTTGATTGTGGCCTGTAGAATGTTGTCCCATTCTTCTTCAATGGCTGTGCAAAGTTTCTGCATATTGGCGGGAGATGGAACACGCTGTCGTACACGTCGATCCAGAGAAACCCACACATGCTCAATGAGTGACATGTCTGCTGAGTATGCAGGCCATGGAAGAACTGGGACATTTTTCGCTTCCAGGAATTGTGTACAGATCTTTGCGACATGGGGCCGTGCATTATCATGCTGAAACATGAGGTGATGAATGGAACGACAATGGGCCTCAGGATCTCATCATGGTATCTCAGTGTATTCACATTGCGATCAATTAAAATGCAATTGTGTTCGTTGTCTGTAGCTTATCCCTACCCATACCATAACCCTACTGCCACCATGGTGCCGTACACGCTGTCTGCCATCTGCCCGGTTCAGTTGAAACTGGGATTCATCCATGAAGAGCACACTTCTCCAACATGCCAGTGGCCATCAAAGGTGAGCATTTGCCCACTGAAGTTGGTTACGATGCTGAACTGTAGTAAGGTCAAGACCCTGGTGAAGATGACAGGCACACAGATGAGCTTCCCTAAAATGGTCTCTGACAGTTTGGGCAGAAATTCTTTGTTTGGGCAAACACAAAGTTTCATCAGCTGTCCGGGTGGCTGGTTTTAGACAATCCCACAGGTGAAGAAGCCTGATGTGGAGGTCCTAGCTTAGCGTGGTTACATGTGGTCTGCGGTTGTCAGGCTGGTTGGACGTACCGCCAAATTCTCTAAAATGACGTTGGAGGCAGCTTATGGTAGAGAAATGAACATTCAGTTATCTGGCAACAGCTTTGGTGGACATTCCTGCAGTCAGCATGCAGATTGCACGCTCCCTAAAAACACGAGACATGTGTGTCAAAACATTTTAGATTGGCCTTTTATTGTCCACGGCACAAGGTGTACCTGTGTAAAAATCATGTTCTTTAATTAGCTTCTTGATATGCAACACCTGTTAGGTGGGTGGATTATCTTGGCAAAGGAGAAATCCTCACAAATTTGTATTTTACGTTTATTTAACTAGGCAAGTCACTTAAAAACAAATTCTTATTTTCAATGACGGCCTAGGAACAGTGGGTTAACTGCATTGTTCAAGGGCAGAACAACAGATGTTTACCTTGTCAGCTCGGGGATTCAAGCTTGCAACCTTTCAGTTACTAGTCCAACACTCTAACCACTAGACTACTTGCCACCCCACTAACAGGGATATAAACAAATTTGTGCAGAACATTTAAGAGAACACATGTTGCGCGTATGTAGCATTCCAGCTCATGAAACATGGGACTAACACTTTACATGGGGCGATTATATTTCTGTATACAGGACCAGTCAAAAGTTGACACACCAATTCATTCAAGGGTTGTTTTTTTTTGTTGTATTTTCTACATTGTAGAATAATAGTGAAGACATCGCAACTATGAAATAACACATATGAAATCATGTAGTAACCAAAAAAGTGTAAAACAAATCCAAATATATTTTACATTTGAGATTTTTCAAAGTAGCCACATTTTGCCTTGATGACAGCTTTGCACACTCTTGGCATTCTCTCAACCAGCGTCATGAGCTACAGTAGTTACCTGGAATGCATTTCAATTATCAGGTGTGACTTGTTAAAAGTTAATTTGGGGAATTTATTTCCTTCTTAATGTGTTTGAGCCAATCAGTTGTGTTGTGACAAGATTGTGGTGGTATACAGAAGATAGCCCTATTTGGTAAAAGACCAAGTCCATATTATGGCAAGAACAACTCAAATAAGCAAAAAGAAATGACAGTCCATCATTACTCTAATTAAAATATAAAAGGTCAGTCATTGTGGAAAATTTCAAGAAATTTTAAAGTTTCTTCAAGTGCAGTCACAAAAACCATCAAGCTCTATGGTGAAACTGGCTCTCATGAGGACTGCCGCAGGAAAGGAAGACCCAGAGTAATCTCTGCTGCAGAGTATACGTTCATTAGAGTTACCAGCCTCAGAAATTGCAGCCCAAGTAAATGCTTAACTGATTTTCAAGTAACAGACACATCTCAACATCAACTGTTCAGGCCTTCGTGGTTGAATTGCTGCAAAGGAACCACTAATACTAATAAAGAACAACAATAAGAAGAAGAGACTTGCTTGGGCCAAGAGACATGAGCAATGGACATAAGACCGGTGGAAGTCTGTCCTTTGGTTTGATGAGACCAAATTAGAGATTTTTGGTTCCAACCGCTGTGTCTTTGTGAGACGCAGAGTAGGTGAACGGATGATCTCTGCATGTATTGTTCCCACCATGAAGCATGGAGGAGGAGGCATGATGGTGTGGGGGTGCTTTCCTGGTGACACTGTCAATGATTAATTAAGAATTCAAAGCACACTTAACCAGCATGGCTACCACAGCATTCTGCAGCGATACTCCATCCCATCTGCTTTGCGCTTAGTGGGACTATCATTGATTTTTCAACAGGACAATGACCCAACACACCTCCAGGCTGTATCGGGGCTATTTGACCAAGAAGGAGAGTGATGGAGTGCGGCATCAGATGACCTGGCCTCCACAATCACCTGCCCTCAACCCAATTGAGATGGTTAGGGATGAGTTGGACTGCAGAGTGAAGGAAAAGCAGCCAACAAGTGCTCAGCATATGTGGAAACACCTTCAAGACTGTTGGAAACGCATTCCAGGTGAAGCTGGTTGAGAGAATGCCAAGAGCATGCAAATTTGCCATCATGGCAAAGGGTGGCTACTTTGAAGGATCTCAAATATATTTTGATTTGTTTATCACAGGTTACTACATGATTCCATATGTGTTATTTCATAGTTTTGATGTCTTCACTATTATTCTACAATGTAGAAAATAGTAAAAAAAATAAAAATAAAAAACTTGAATGAATAGGTGTGTCCAAACTTGTGACTGGTACTGTATATACACAGAGGTGCTGCAGAGGTTTGGGGGAGGATTGTGGGAAGTCACTCTGGGAAAACTGTTGTGATATGTTGTTTTTCTATTTCGAACTCCCCCGGGGAAGATGTAACATGTTCTGTATGTTCTCTTCATAATGCATAGCGAGTTCTCTGTCGCTTTTCTGCCACCCGACACAAAAAACAAACAAAGTGACAACAACTTCTTCATTTTACCACTGTTATTTTGTTTTACCATTGTAAGCTTTTTCCAAAAGATCCACTGATGTTGCATTCGAAGCGTTGCTATTTTTTTCCTCCAATGCAACGCATCAGTGTGCACAAGTGCAAAGAACGGTTTCAATATTTCATGTCAAGCACTGAGAGGAGACAACGAGAGAGAAGTAGTAATAATAAGCAACTTGAACAGAAGCGCTCTCCTCCAGAAAGAAGCAGGTTTGCCAACTCACTGGATTTACAACTCCCCCAAAAAGCCCCCAAACCTAGCGACTTTTGGCAAACAACATGAACAATTCCAACAGAGGGAAAGATCTATAACTTTTGAGGTTGAAGTCAGTACGATTGTGCTATAATGTAAACAGTGAACAAACTTGCTATAAGTATGTATTTCACTTTTGTGTTTTAAGGTGGTAGGTAGCGAGGGAGATAACAAGGTATATGTGACTCAGCACAAAGCACTGATTTAAAACTCCTTTCAACTCCTTTGAGTTGGCTGCAGCTGCTCACACCCTCACAAATCCATCCCAGAGAAAGCCTGGCTGGCATTACTCCAATCAGATAAGCTGTTTGTACCCACTGGACTTTCTCCACTAAAGTGGCAGCAGCAAAGTCCCTGATAGAGGCTACAAACACATGTCTGGCTGTGTACTTCCCTCTTCACTTACATGTAGTGTCTCTTTCTTCACTCCTCTCCAGCTTGTTCTCCATGTGGCCTTGTCACAGTGTTTGGCAGATATTGCCAGTGTACTTCCTGCCACTCCATGACAGGAGATGCCACTCAAATCACGCTCACAGTAATAGAGGACAAAGGGTGGGTTGTATGGCCAGACAAGGCTGATGACTTTTCCCTGTTCAATCCTAGTTGAGAGATTTGTAGAGGTAGACAGGGGTATGGTATTTCCACTGTCCTACAATGGACAAAACAGAAAACCAGGCAGAAGGAGGTGAGTGTAAGCAAGAAACCTTTTTCTCATCTGTAACCACAATCTGACAGTTTCTCAAGAGTTTACCGTCTGCTGAGCACAATTACACAATAAACCCCACAGAATCTGGGCGTATCAGTAACGGGATGAGGATCAGTAACGGGATGAGCACTGCACGCAAAAACAGGATTGGAGGTTAGCGAGGGGAAGCAATGCATGAAAGTTCAATTTTCTGTCAGATTTTTGCCTTAAGCCAACCATGACCCCCCTCCCCTTTTTTTCTTCATTGAGGAAGGGACCTCCATGAGATCAAAATGATAGTTTTAACCATGTTTTGAGGCTATACAGTGGAGTTAAACAAGCTTATATTTGGGTTCTAATAGGGTTGTTGAACTAAGCTCATGAGGAATTTATGTTACATTCTTCAAGAATCAATGGGTATACAGTATATCATTCATTTTAAAGTCCAATAGATTGCCCCTTTAGGTTTATGCCAGAAAAAAACGGTAAACTATCCAAAGCTGAGCAGTGTTGGGGTCCATTTCATTTCACTTTAGTAAATTAACATTTCCCTGAATGCTTTTCCATAAGGAAAATTTGGAATTGGAATTTCAGTTTACTTCCTGTCTTGACTGAATTGATATGGAATTGACCTAAACCTTTCCCCTTAGCAATACAAATTACTTCAAAACAGTTAACACATACCGGCTAATCTCCAAAAAGGAACCACAAATTGATCTACAAAACACCACTTGTTGCTCAACTCTGTAAGCCAAGACGGCATCTGTACGTTAGGTTGTGGAGTTCTGTACGTTAAGTTGTGGAGCTCTGATCCTTGTCATCCTTGTCATAGCTTTATTTGTCGGTCAGATGGACGGAGATCCAAGTGAAGTGCCACTCAGCATCTCACAGATCAGTCAGCCTGTGACTTCCGCTTGTTTGTCAAACAGACGTGACATATTTATTGTGCAGCCTGTGTTTATGAGGTGACAGAAAGAGAGGAACAATGGGAGGAAATACTGATTCGCCGTCAGAACCGGCTCACCACCTCAGGCGCAGTTTGGACAGGAAAGAGGAGGCTCAGTGGCATTACGGTAGGGTCCACAGAACAGAGGTTAGAGACAGACAAATAGGAGTGTGACTGATAACATTGTGCCGAGCCTTGAAGAAGAAGCTGATTCTTTCACAGTCAGACGAAATGAGAGATTTAATCTTAATCCATTTCAATAAATATGCCCATATATACTGCAGACTGTTATTATGGAACAAAACAGACTGTGCCAATGATTGGTTAAAAGAATCAGGTGGCCGTCGTATCACATCTGTCTCCAGTCATTTCTATTCATTTCCCGACTAGTCTACATGTTATATGGCCACCATTTGTCAACAGCCAGCAGGTGATTTACTGAGCTAGGCCGACGTTTGGTATGGTGTGTCTTTCCTCTTAGAAGTTTGTTGGAATCAGATTAAAAGGAGGGGGAATTTCAACCAAACATACAATTACTGCAATACGTTTCACAATAACTTTGAATTGAATGTGTTTTCTTATAATGCTATTGATTTTAATTTGATGAAATTGTGGACATTCATTGTTGTTTGTTTGTATTTTTATTGCATATTTGTAACAGCGGTATTCCAATAATTCAAGATGGAGAAGATCATTATCAATGCAGTCACAACCATAGACACTCTAGATTCAATCTCCTAAGGCAAACAGGTTTTTGTTCCATCTTAAATCATTTGACATATCTGAAATGTTCAGGCAAACTATTAAGCTTCACAGGGATGTTGGTCTTGTATGCATGCTTTGGCAGGCGCAGGGACTCTTAAAATGCAGTCTATTCAAACTATGCCCAG
This sequence comes from Oncorhynchus keta, assembly GCF_023373465.1. Taxonomy (NCBI): domain Eukaryota; kingdom Metazoa; phylum Chordata; class Actinopteri; order Salmoniformes; family Salmonidae; genus Oncorhynchus; species Oncorhynchus keta. The sequence goes on from NC_068424.1 coordinate 68,424,181, forward strand.
AGTGGGTCGCAAAGCCCCGTAAAACTGCAGGCTAAATCCAGAATTGATTAAGGCGTGAGGTAGCGCCATAAATCCTCCATTATATTAAAGAACAATTTAGTTTCCATTGTGGAACCTATAAAACACCCTAATGTCCAATCTCAACCAATCACACATGAGTTATAGAGGTGCTTACCCTTGACATATTTACGTATACCCCATACCTTCCCAAGCAGGGGAGTCAATTAGCACTACTCCGGCTCAACAACCTATGAGGAAAAGAAGAAATCCTGTTCAGGTAATATAGCTGGGAGAATCTCTCACCGCAGACCTTACACTTTGCCTAGGTAGAGGTCATATCGACCGTATCAATACTTTCACTATCCTCACTGGTAATGGACATGTCAGTGTTGTTCAATGTCTGATATTTTAGATGATATGGGCTGTCACAGGGAAAGGAATTGTGTCTTTTAGCTTAAAGATGGGTCAAACGGGCCTTTCGTCTCATAAAAGACCTGTGTAAATCTTCTGGTCCCACTGCTTCCCTGAAGGGATCGATACCAGATCTTAAATTGATGAATGAGTGCTCGATGAACTCAATCTGTGATTTTGTGTTGCAAGCACGCCTTATCTCTCTGTGGGCTGCAGAGAAGTATTTGGGGAATGGGAAGTCTGAGGTCAATGAGATAAAACAGGGCATCCTGAATATGTCATACACTTGCTTTAAGGCTCTTATAGAGTAAATGTATTTATGCTCATTTAGCCTATGACTAATGTTGCCTACAACAAATGTTGCCTACGACTAATGTTGCCTATGACTAATGTTGCCTACAACAAATGTTGCCTACGACTAATGTTGCCTATGACTAATGTTGCCTACGACTAATGCTGCCTATGACTAATGTTGCCTATGACTAATGTTGCCTATGACTAATCTTGCCTATGACTAATGTTGCCTATGACTAATGTTGCCTATGACTAATGTTGCCTATGACTAATGTTGCCTATGACTAATGTTGCCTATGACTAATGTTGCCTATGACTAATGCTGCCTATAGCTAATGTTGCCTATGACTAATGTTGCCTATGACTAATGCTGCCTATGACTAATGCTGCCTATGACTAATGCTGCCTATGACTAATGTTGCCTATGACTAATCTTGCCTATGACTAATGTTGCCTATGACTAATGTTGCCTATGACTAATGTTGCCTATGACTAATCTTGCCTATGACTAATGTTGCCTATGACTAATCTTGCCTATGACTAATGTTGCCTATGACTAATGTTGCCTATGACTAATGTTGCCTATGACTAATGTTGCCTATGACTAATCTTGCCTATGACTAATGTTGCCTATGACTAATGTTGCCTATGACTAATGTTGCCTATGACTAATGTTGCCTATGACAAATGTTGCCTACGACTAATGTTGCCTATGACTAATGTTGCCTATGACTAATCTTGCCTATGACTAATGTTGCCTATGACTAATCTTGCCTATGACTAATGCTGCCTATGACTAATGCTGCCTATGACTAATGTTGCCTACAACAAATGTTGCCTATGACTAATGTTGCCTATGACTAATGTTGCCTATGACTAATGTTGCCTATGACTAATGTTGCCTATGACTAATGTTGCCTATGACTAATGTTGCCTATGACTAATGTTGCCTATGACTAATGCTGCCTATAGCTAATGTTGCCTATGACTAATGTTGCCTATGACTAATGTTGCCTATGACTAATGTTGCCTATGACTAATGTTGCCTATGACTAATGTTGCCTATGACTAATGTTGCCTATGACTAATCTTGCCTATGACTAATGTTGCCTATGACTAATGTTGCCTATGACTAATGTTGCCTATGACTAATCTTGCCTATGACTAATGTTGCCTATGACTAATCTTGCCTATGACTAATGTTGCCTATGACTAATGTTGCCTATGACTAATGTTGCCTATGACTAATGTTGCCTATGACTAATGTTGCCTATGACTAATGTTGCCTATGACTAATCTTGCCTATGACTAATGTTGCCTATGACTAATCTTGCCTATGACTAATGTTGCCTACGACTAATGTTGCCTATGACTAATGTTGCCTATGACTAATGTTGCCTACGACTAATGTTGCCTATGACTAATGTTGCCTATGACTAATGTTGCCTATGACTAATGTTGCCTACGACTAATGTTGCCTATGACTAATGCTGCCTATAACTAATGTTGCCTATGACTAATGTTGCCTTTGACTAATGTTGCCTACGACTAATGTTGCCTATGACTAATGTTGCATACGACTAATGTTGCCTATGACCAATGTTGCCGACGACTAATGCTGCCTATGACTAATCTTGCCTATGACTAATGTTGCCTATGACTAATGTTGCCTATGACTAATGTTGCCTATGACTAATGTTGCCTATGACTAATCTTGCCTATGACTAATGTTGCCTATGACTAATCTTGCCTATGACTAATGTTACCTACGACTAATGTTGCCTATAACTAATGTTGCCTATGACTAATGTTGCCTACGACTAATGTTGCCTATGACTAATGTTGCCTATGACTAATGTTGCCTATGACTAATGTTGCCTACGACTAATGTTGCCTATGACTAATGCTGCCTATAACTAATGTTGCCTATGACTAATGCTGCCTATGACTAATGTTGCCTATGACTAATGTTGCCTTTGACTAATGTTGCCTACGACTAATGTTGCCTATGACTAATGTTGCATACGACTAATGTTGCCTATGACCAATGTTGCCGATGACTAATGCTGCCTATGACTAATGTTGCCTACGACTAATGTTGCCTATGACTAATGTTGCATACGACTAATGCTGCCTATGACTAATGTTGCCTATAGCTAATGTTGCCTACGACTAATCTTGCCCAAGACTAATGCTGCCTATAACTAATGCTGCCTATAACTAATGTTGCCTATGACTAATGTTGCCTATGACTAATGTTGCCTACGACTAATGTTGCCTATGACTAATGCTGCCTATGACTAATGCTGCCTATGACTAATCTTGCCTATGACTAATGTTGCCTATGACTAATGCTGCCTATGACTAATGCTGCCTATGACTAATGCTGCCTATGACTAATGCTGCCTATGACTAATCTTGCCTATGACTAATGTTGCCTATGACTAATGTTGCCTATGACTAATGCTGCCTATAACTAATGTTGCCTATGACTAATGTTGCCTATGACTAATGCTGCCTATGACTAATGCTGCCTATGACTAATATTGCCTATGACTAATCTTGCCTATGACTAATGTTGCCTATGACTAATGTTGCCTATAACTAATCTTGCCTATGACTAATGCTGCCTATAACTAATGTCGCCTATGACTAATGTTGCCTATGACTAATCTTGCCTATGACTAATGCTGCCTATAACTAATGTTGCCTATGACTAATGCTTCCTATAACTAATGTTGCCTATGACTAATCTTGCCTATGACCAATGTTGCCTACGACTAATCTTGCCCAAGACTAATGTTGCCTACGACTAATGTTGCCTATGACTAATGTCACCTATGACTAATGTTGCCTGCGACTAATGTTGCCTATGACTAATGCTGCCTATAAATAATGTTGCCTATGACTAATGCTGCCTATGACTAATGCTGCCTATGACTAATGCTGCCTATGACTAATGTTGCCTATGACTAATGCTGCCTATAACTAATGTTGCCTATGACTAATGCTGCCTATGACTAATCTTGCCTATGACTAATGTTGCCTATGACTAATGCTGCCTATAACTAATCTTGCCTATGACTAATGTTGCCTATGACTATTGCTGCCTATAACTAATGTTGCCTATGACTAATGCTGCCTATGACTAATCTTGCCTATGACTAATGCTGCCTATGACTAATGTTGCCTATGACTAATGTTGCCTATGACTAATGCCGCCTATGACCAATGTTGCCTACGACTAATGTTGCCTATGACTAATGCTGCCTATGACTAATTTTGCCTACGACTAATGTTGCCTATGACTAATGTTGCCTATGACTAATGTTGCCCAAGACTAATGCTGCCTATAGCTAATGTTGCCTATGACTAATCTTGCCTATGACTAATCTTGCCTATGACTAATGTTGCCTATAACTAATGTTGCCTATGACTAATGTTGCCTATGACTAATGCTGCCTATAACTAATCTTGCCTATGACTAATGTCGCCTATGACTAATGCTGCCTATGACTAATGCTGCCTATGACTAATCTTGCCTATGACTAATCTTGCCTATGACTAATCTTGCCTATGACTAATGTTGCCTATGACTAATGTTGCCCAAGAATAATGCTGCCTATAGCTAATGTTGCCTATGACTAATCTTGCCTATGACTAATGCTGCCTATCACTAATGCTGCCTATGACTAATGTTGCCTACAACTAATGTTGCCTACGACTAATGTTGCCTATAACTAATGTTGCCTATGACTAATCTTGCCTATGACTAATGCTGCCTATCACTAATGCTGCCTATGACTAATGTTGCCTACAACTAATGTTGCCTACGACTAATGTTGCCTATAACTAATGTTGCCTATGACTAATCTTGCCTATGACTAATGCTGCCTATGACTAATGCTGCCTATGACTAATGTTGCCTACAACTAATGTTGCCTACGACTAATCTTGCCCAAGACTAATGCTGCCTATGACTAATGCTGCCTATGACTAATGTTGCCTATGACCAATGTTGCCTACGACTAATCTTGCCCAAGACTAATATTGCCTACGACTAATGTTGCCTACGACTAATGTTGCCTACGACTAATGTTGCCTACAACTAATGTTGCCTACGACTAATGTTGCCTACGACTAATGTTGCCTATGACTAATGCTGCCTATAACTAATGTTGCCTATGACTAATGCTGCCTATGACTAATGCTGCCTATGACTAATGCTGCCTATGACTAATGCTGCCTATGACTAATCTTGCCTATGACTAATGTTGCCTATGACTAATGCTGCCTATGACTAATGCTGCCTATGACTAATCTTGCCTATGACTAATGTTGCCTATGACTAATGTTGCCTATGACTAATGCTGCCTATGACTAATGCTGCCTATGACTAATCTTGCCTATGACTAATCTTGCCTATGACTAATGTTGCCTATGACTAATGTTGCCTATGACTAATGCTGCCTATAACTAATGTTGCCTATGACTAATGTTGCCTATGACTAATGCTGCCTATGACTAATGCTGCCTATGACTAATATTGCCTATGACTAATCTTGCCTATGACTAATGTTGCCTATGACTAATGTTGCCTATAACTAATCTTGCCTATGACTAATGCTGCCTATAACTAATGTCGCCTATGACTAATGTTGCCTATGACTAATCTTGCCTATGACTAATGCTGCCTATAACTAATGTTGCCTATGACTAATGCTTCCTATAACTAATGTTGCCTATGACTAATCTTGCCTATGACCAATGTTGCCTACGACTAATCTTGCCCAAGATTAATGTTGCCTACGACTAATGTTGCCTATGACTAATGTCGCCTACGACTAATGTAGCCTACGACTAATGTTGCCTATGACTAATGCTGCCTATAACTAATGTTGCCTATGACTAATGCTGCCTATGACTAATGCTGCCTATGACTAATGCTGCCTATGACTAATGTTGCCTATGACTAATGCTGCCTATAACTAATGTTGCCTATGACTAATGCTGCCTATGACTAATCTTGCCTATGACTAATGTTGCCTATGACTAATGCTGCCTATAACTAATCTTGCCTATGACTAATGTTGCCTATGACTATTGCTGCCTATAACTAATGTTGCCTATGACTAATGCTGCCTATAACTAATGTTGCCTATGACTAATGCTGCCTATGACTAATGCTGCCTATGACTAATCTTGCCTATGACTAATGCTGCCTATGACTAATGTTGCCTATGACTAATGTTGCCTATGACTAATGCCGCCTATGACCAATGTTGCCTACGACTAATGTTGCCTATGACTAATGCTGCCTATGACTAATGTTGCCTACGACTAATGTTGCCTACGACTAATGTTGCCTATGACTAATGCTGCCTATGACTAATGTTGCCTATGACTAATGCTGCCTATGACTAATGCTGCCTATGACTAATGCTGCCTATGACTAATGTTGCCTATGACTAATGCTGCCTATAACTAATGTTGCCTATGACTAATGCTGCCTATGACTAATCTTGCCTATGACTAATGTTGCCTATGACTAATGCTGCCTATAACTAATCTTGCCTATGACTAATGTTGCCTATGACTATTGCTGCCTATAACTAATGTTGCCTATGACTAATGCTGCCTATAACTAATGTTGCCTATGACTAATGCTGCCTATGACTAATGCTGCCTATGACTAATCTTGCCTATGACTAATGCTGCCTATGACTAATGTTGCCCAAGACTAATGCTGCCTATAGCTAATGTTGCCTACGTCTAATCTTGCCCAAGACTAATGCTGCCTATAACTAATGTTGCCTATGACTAATCTTGCCTATGACTAATGCTGCCTATGACTAATGCTGCCTATGACTAGTGTTGCCTACAACTCATGTTGCCTATGACTAATGTTGCCTACGACTAATGTTGCCTATAACTAATGTTGCCTATGACTAATCTTGCCTATGACTAATGCTGCCTATGACTAATGCTGCCTATGACTAATGTCGCCTACGACTAATGTTGCCTATGACTAATGCTGCCTATGACTAATGTTGCCTATGACTAATGTTGCCTATGACTAATGCTGCCTATGACTAATGTTGCCTACGACTAATGTTGCCTATGACTAATGTTGCCTATGACTAATGTTGCCTATGACTAATGCTGCCTATGACTAATGCTGCCTATGACTAATGTTGCCTATGACTAATCTTGCCTATGACTAATGTTGCCTATGACTAATGTTGCCTATGACTAATGTTGCCTATGACTAATGTTGCCTATGACTAATGTTGCCCAAGACTAATGCTGCCTATAGCTAATGTTGCCTATGACTAATGCTGCCTATGACTAATGCTGCCTATAACTAATGTTGCCTATGACTAATGCTGCCTATGACTAATCTTGCCTATGACTAATGCTGCCTATGACTAATCTTGCCTATGACTAATGTCGCCTATGACTAATGTTGCCCAAGACTAATGCTGCCTATAGCTAATGTTGCCTATGACTAATGCTGCCTATGACTAATGCTGCCTATAACTAATGTTGCCTATGACTAATGCTGCCTATGACTAATCTTGCCTATGACTAATGCTGCCTATGACTAATCTTGCCTATGACTAATGTCGCCTATGACTAATCTTGCCTATGACTAATGTCGCCTATGACTAATGCTGCCTATGACTAATGCTGCCTATGACTAATATTGCCTATGACTAATATTGCCTATGACTAATCTTGCCTATGACTAATGTTGCCTATGACTAATGTTGCCTATAACTAATCTTGCCTATGACTAATGCTGCCTATAACTAATGTCGCCTATGACTAATGTTGCCTATGACTAATCTTGCCTATGACTAATGCTGCCTATAACTAATGTTGCCTATGACTAATGCTTCCTATAACTAATGTTGCCTATGACTAATCTTGCCTATGACCAATGTTGCCTACGACTAATCTTGCCCAAGACTAATGTTGCCTACGACTAATGTTGCCTATGACTAATGTCGCCTCGACTAATGTTGCCTACGACTAATGTTGCCTATGACTAATGCTGCCTATAACTAATGTTGCCTATGACTAATGCTGCCTATGACTAATGCTGCCTATGACTAATGCTGCCTATGACTAATGTTGCCTATGACTAATGCTGCCTATAACTAATGTTGCCTATGACTAATGCTGCCTATGACTAATGCTGCCTATGACTAATCTTGCCTATGACTAATGCTGCCTATGACTAATGTTGCCTATGACTAATGTTGCCTATGACTAATGCCGCCTATGACCAATGTTGCCTACGACTAATGTTGCCTATGACTAATGCTGCCTATGACTAATGTTGCCTACGACTAATGTTGCCTACGACTAATGTTGCCTATGACTAATGCTGCCTATGACTAATGTTGCCTATGACTAATGCTGCCTATGACTAATGCTGCCTATGACTAATGCTGCCTATGACTAATGTTGCCTATGACTAATGCTGCCTATAACTAATGTTGCCTATGACTAATGCTGCCTATGACTAATCTTGCCTATGACTAATGTTGCCTATGACTAATGCTGCCTATAACTAATCTTGCCTATGACTAATGTTGCCTATGACTATTGCTGCCTATAACTAATGTTGCCTATGACTAATGCTGCCTATAACTAATGTTGCCTATGACTAATGCTGCCTATGACTAATGCTGCCTATGACTAATCTTGCCTATGACTAATGCTGCCTATGACTAATGTTGCCCAAGACTAATGCTGCCTATAGCTAATGTTGCCTACGTCTAATCTTGCCCAAGACTAATGCTGCCTATAACTAATGTTGCCTATGACTAATCTTGCCTATGACTAATGCTGCCTATGACTAATGCTGCCTATGACTAGTGTTGCCTACAACTCATGTTGCCTATGACTAATGTTGCCTACGACTAATGTTGCCTATAACTAATGTTGCCTATGACTAATCTTGCCTATGACTAATGTTGCCTACGACTAATGCTGCCTATGACTAATGTTGCCTACGACTAATGTTGCCTATGACTAATGCTGCCTATGACTAATGTTGCCTATGACTAATGTTGCCTATGACTAATGCTGCCTATGACTAATGTTGCCTACGACTAATGTTGCCTATGACTAATGTTGCCTATGACTAATGTTGCCTATGACTAATGTTGCCTATGACTAATGCTGCCTATGACTAATGCTGCCTATGACTAATCTTGCCTATGACTAATGTTGCCTATGACTAATGTTGCCTATGACTAATGTTGCCTATGACTAATGCTGCCTATGACTAATGTTGCCCAAGACTAATGCTGCCTATAGCTAATGTTGCCTATGACTAATGCTGCCTATGACTAATGCTGCCTATAACTAATGTTGCCTATGACTAATGCTGCCTATGACTAATCTTGCCTATGACTAATGCTGCCTATGACTAATCTTGCCTATGACTAATGTCGCCTATGACTAATGTTGCCCAAGACTAATGCTGCCTATAGCTAATGTTGCCTATGACTAATGCTGCCTATGACTAATGCTGCCTATAACTAATGTTGCCTATGACTAATGCTGCCTATGACTAATCTTGCCTATGACTAATGCTGCCTATGACTAATCTTGCCTATGACTAATGTCGCCTATGACTAATCTTGCCTATGACTAATGTCGCCTATGACTAATGCTGCCTATGACTAATGCTGCCTATGACTAATATTGCCTATGACTAATATTGCCTATGACTAATCTTGCCTATGACTAATGTTGCCTATGACTAATGTTGCCTATAACTAATCTTGCCTATGACTAATGCTGCCTATAACTAATGTCGCCTATGACTAATGTTGCCTATGACTAATCTTGCCTATGACTAATGCTGCCTATAACTAATGTTGCCTATGACTAATGCTTCCTATAACTAATGTTGCCTATGACTAATCTTGCCTATGACCAATGTTGCCTACGACTAATCTTGCCCAAGACTAATGTTGCCTACGACTAATGTTGCCTATGACTAATGTCGCCTACGACTAATGTTGCCTACGACTAATGTTGCCTATGACTAATGCTGCCTATAACTAATGTTGCCTATGACTAATGCTGCCTATGACTAATGCTGCCTATGACTAATGCTGCCTATGACTAATGTTGCCTATGACTAATGCTGCCTATAACTAATGTTGCCTATGACTAATGCTGCCTATGACTAATCTTGCCTATGACTAATGTTGCCTATGACTAATGCTGCCTATAACTAATCTTGCCTATGACTAATGTTGCCTATGACTATTGCTGCCTATAACTAATGTTGCCTATGACTAATGCTGGCTATAACTAATGTTGCCTATGACTAATGCTGCCTATGACTAATGCTGCCTATGACTAATCTTGCCTATGACTAATGCTGCCTATGACTAATGTTGCCTATGACTAATGTTGCCTATGACTAATGCCGCCTATGACCAATGTTGCCTACGACTAATGTTGCCTATGACTAATGCTGCCTATGACTAATGTTGCCTATGACTAATGCTGCCTATGACTAATGCTGCCTATGACTAATGCTGCCTATGACTAATGTTGCCTATGACTAATGCTGCCTATAACTAATGTTGCCTATGACTAATGCTGCCTATGACTAATCTTGCCTATGACTAATGTTGCCTATGACTAATGCTGCCTATAACTAATCTTGCCTATGACTAATGTTGCCTATGACTATTGCTGCCTATAACTAATGTTGCCTATGACTAATGCTGCCTATAACTAATGTTGCCTATGACTAATGCTGCCTATGACTAATGCTGCCTATGACTAATCTTGCCTATGACTAATGCTGCCTATGACTAATGTTGCCCAAGACTAATGCTGCCTATAGCTAATGTTGCCTACGTCTAATCTTGCCCAAGACTAATGCTGCCTATAACTAATGTTGCCTATGACTAATCTTGCCTATGACTAATGCTGCCTATGACTAATGCTGCCTATGACTAGTGTTGCCTACAACTCATGTTGCCTATGACTAATGTTGCCTACGACTAATGTTGCCTATAACTAATGTTGCCTATGACTAATCTTGCCTATGACTAATGCTGCCTATGACTAATGCTGCCTATGACTAATGTCGCCTACGACTAATGTTGCCTATGACTAATGCTGCCTATGACTAATGTTGCCTATGACTAATGTTGCCTATGACTAATGCTGCCTATGACTAATGTTGCCTACGACTAATGTTGCCTATGACTAATGTTGCCTATGACTAATGTTGCCTATGACTAATGCTGCCTATGACTAATGCTGCCTATGACTAATGTTGCCTATGACTAATCTTGCCTATGACTAATGTTGCCTATGACTAATGTTGCCTATGACTAATGTTGCCTATGACTAATGCTGCCTATGACTAATGTTGCCCAAGACTAATGCTGCCTATAGCTAATGTTGCCTATGACTAATGCTGCCTATGACTAATGCTGCCTATAACTAATGTTGCCTATGACTAATGCTGCCTATGACTAATCTTGCCTATGACTAATGCTGCCTATGACTAATCTTGCCTATGACTAATGTCGCCTATGACTAATCTTGCCTATGACTAATGTCGCCTATGACTAATGCTGCCTATGACTAATGTTGCCTACGACTAATGTTGCCTATGACTAATGCTGCCTATGACTAATGCTGCCTATGACTAATGTTGCCTACAACTCATGTTGCCTACGACTAATGTTGCCTACGACTAATGTTGCCTTCAACTAATGTTGCCTACGACTAATCTTGCCTATGACCAATGTTGCCTACGACTAATCTTGCCCAAGACTAATGTTGCCTATGACTAATGTTGCCTACGACTAATGTTGCCTATGACTAATGCTGCCTATGACTACTGCTGCCTATGACTAATGCTGCCTATGACTAATGCTGCCTATGACTAATGCTGCCTATGACTAATGTTGCCTTCAACTAATGTTGCCTACGACTAATCTTGCCTATGACCAATGTTGCCTACGACTAATCTTGCCCAAGACTAATGTTGCCTATGACTAATGTTGCCTACGACTAATGTTGCCTATGACTAATGCTGCCTATGACTACTGCTGCCTATGACTAATGCTGCCTATGACTAATGCTGCCTATGACTAATGTTGCCTATGACTAATGTTGCCTATGACTAATGTTGCCTATGGCTAATGCTGCCTATGACTAATCTTGCCTATGACTAATGTTGCCTATGACTAATGCTGCCTATGACTAATCTTGCCTATGACTAATCTTGCCTATGACTAATGTTGCCTATGACTAATGTTGCATATAACTAATCTTGCCTATGACTAATGCTGTCTATAACTAATGTTGCCTATGACTAATGCTGCCTATAACTAATGTTGCCTATGACTAATGCTGCCTATAGCTAATGTTGCCTATGACTAATGCTGCCTATGACTAATGCTGCCTATGACTAATCTTGCCTATGACTAATGTTGCCTATGACTAATGTTGCCAAGACTAATCTTGCCTATGACTAATGCTGCCTATGACTAATGTTGCCTACGACTAATGCTGCCTATGACTAATGCTGCCTATGACTAATGCTGCCTATGACTAATGTTGCCTTCAACTAATGTTGCCTACGACTAATCTTGCCTATGACCAATGTTGCCTACGACTAATCTTACCCAAGACTAATGTTGCCTATGACTAATGTTGCCTACGACTAATGTTGCCTATGACTAATGCTGCCTATGACTACTGCTGCCTATGACTAATGCTGCCTATGACTAATGCTGCCTATGACTAATGTTGCCTATGACTAATGTTGCCTATGACTAATGTTGCCTATGACTAATCTTGCCTATGACTAATGTTGCCTATGACTAATGCTGCCTATGACTAATCTTGCCTATGACTAATCTTGCCTATGACTAATGTTGCCTATGACTAATGTTGCATATAACTAATCTTGCCTATGACTAATGCTGTCTATAACTAATGTTGCCTATGACTAATGCTGCCTATAACTAATGTTGCCTATGACTAATGCTGCCTATAGCTAATGTTGCCTATGACTAATGCTGCCTATGACTAATCTTGCCTATGACTAATGTTGCCTATGACTAATGTTGCCTATGACTAATGCTGCCTATAACTAATGTTGCCTATGACTAATACTGCCTATGACTAATGCTGCCTATGACTAATGCTGCCTATTACTAATGCTGCCTATGACTAATCTTGCCTATGACTAATCTTGCCTATAACTAATCTTGCCTATGACTAATGCTGCCTATAACTAATGTTGCCTATGACTAATGCTGCCTATAACTAATGTTGCCTATGACTAATGCTGCCTATGACTAATGCTGCCTATGACTAATGCTGCCTATGACTAATCTTGCCTATGACTAATCTTGCCTATGACTAATGTTGCCTATAACTAATGTTGCCTATGACTAATCTTGCCTATGACTAATGTTGCCTATGACTAATGCTGCCTATAACTAATGTTGCCTATGACTAATGCTGCCTATGACTAATGCTGCCTATAACTAATGTTGCCTATGACTAATGCTGCCTATGACTAATGTTGCCTATAACAAATGTTGCCTATGACTAATCTTGCCTATGACTAATGCTGACTATGACTACTGCTGCCTATGACTAATGCTGCCTATGACTAATGCTGCCTATGACTAATGTTGCCTATGACTAATGTTGCCTATGACTAATTTTGCCTATGGCTAATGCTGCCTATGACTAATCTTGCCTATGACTAATGTTGCCTATGACTAATGCTGCCTATGACTAATCTTGCCTATGACTAATCTTGCCTATGACTAATGTTGCCTATAACTAATGTTGCCTATGACTAATGCTGCCTATAACTAATGTTGCCTATGACTAATGCTGCCTATAGCTAATGTTGCCTATGACTAATGCTGCCTATGACTAATGCTGCCTATGACTAATCTTGCCTATGACTAATGTTGCCTATGACTAATGTTGCCTATGACTAATGCTGCCTATAACTAATGTTGCCTATGACTAATGCTGCCTATGACTAATGCTGCCTATGACTAATGCTGCCTATTACTAATGCTGCCTATGACTAATCTTGCCTATGACTAATCTTGCCTATGACTAATGTTGCCTATAACTAATCTTGCCTATGACTAATGCTGCCTATAACTAATGTTGCCTATGACTAATGCTGCCTATAACTAATGTTGCCTATGACTAATGCTGCCTATGACTAATCTTGCCTATGACTAATGTTGCCTATAACTAATGTTGCCTATGACTAATCTTGCCTATGACTAATGTTGCCTATGACTAATGCTGCCTATAACTAATGTTGCCTATGACTAATGCTGCCTATGACTAATGCTGCCTATAACTAATGTTGCCTATGTCTAATGCTGCCTATAACTAATGTTGCCTATGACTAATGCTGCCTATGACTAATGCTGCCTATGACTAATGTTGCCTATGACTAATCTTGCCTATGACTAATCTTGCCTATGACTAATGTTGCCTATGACTAATGCTGCCTATGACTAATGTTGCCTACGACTAATGTTGCCTATGACTAATGTTGCCTACGACTAATGTTGCCTATAACTAATGTTGCCTATAACTAATGCTGCCTATGACTAATGTTGCCTATGACTAATCTTGCCTATGACTAATGTTGCCTACGACTAATGCTGCCTATGACTAATGTTGCCCAAGACTAATGCTGCCTATAGCTAATGTTGCCTATGACTAATCTTGCCCAAGACTAATGTTGCCTATAACTAATGTTGCCTATGACTAATGTTGCCTATGACTAATGTTGCCTACGACTAATGTTGCCTATGACTAATGCTGCCTATGACTAATGTTGCCTATGACTAATCTTGCCTATGACTAATGTTGCCTATGACTAATGCTGCCTATGACTAATGTTGCCTATAACTAATGTTGCCTATGACTAATGTTGCCTATGACTAATGTTGCCTACGACTAATGTTGCCTATAACTAATGCTGCCTATGACTAATGTTGCCTATGACTAATCTTGCCTATGACTAATGTTGCCTACGACTAATGCTGCCTATGACTAATCTTGCCTATGACTAATGTTGCCTATGACTAATGCTGCCTATGACTAATGTTGCCTACGACTAATGTTGCCTATGACTAATGTTGCCTACGACTAATGTTGCCTATAACTAATGTTGCCTATAACTAATGCTGCCTATGACTAATGTTGCCTATGACTAATCTTGCCTATGACTAATGTTGCCTACGACTAATGCTGCCTATGACTAATGTTGCCCAAGACTAATGCTGCCTATAGCTAATGTTGCCTATGACTAATCTTGCCCAAGACTAATGCTGTCTATAACTAATGTTGCCTATGACTAATCTTGCCTATGACTAATGCTGCCTATGACTAATGCTGCCTATGACTAATGTTGCTTACAACTCATGTTGCCTATGACTAATGTTGCCTATGACTAATGTTGCCTTCAACTAATGTTGCCTATGACTAATGTTGCCTATGACCAATGTTGCCTACGACTAATCTTGCCCAAGACTAATGTTGCCTACGACTAATGTTGCCTATGACTAATGTTGCCTACGACTAATGTTGCCTATGACTAATGCTGCCTATGACTAATGTTGCCTATGACCAATGTTGCCTACGACTAATCTTGCCCAAGACTAATGTTGCCTACGACTAATGTTGCCTATGACTAATGTTGCCTACGACTAATGTTGCCTATGACTAATGCTGCCTACGACTAATGCTGCCTATGACTAATGTTGCCTACGACTAATGTTGCCTATGACTAATGTCGCCTATGACTAATGTTGCCTATGACTAATGTTGCCTATGACTAATGCTGCCTATAACTAATGTTGCCTATGACTAATGCTGCCTATAACTAATGTTGCCTATGACTAATGCTGCCTATGACTAATGCTGCCTATGACTAATCTTGCCTATGACTAATGTTGCCTATGACTAATGTTGCCTATAACTAATGTTGCCTATGACTAATGCTGCCTATGACTAATGCTGCCTATGACTAATGCTGCCTATGACTAATCTTGCCTATGACTAATCTTGCCTATGACTAATCTTGCCTATGACTAATGTTGCCTATAACTAATCTTGCCTATAACTAATGCTGCCTATAACTAATGTTGCCTATGACTAATGCTGCCTATAACTAATGTTGCCAATGACTAATGCTGCCTATGACTAATGCTGCCTATGACTAATCTTGTCTATGACTAATCTTGCCTTTGACTAATGTTGCCTATGACTAATGCTGCCTATAGCTAATGTTGCCTATGACTAATGCTGCCTATAACTAATGTTGCCTATGACTAATGCTGCCTATAACTAATGTTGCCTATGACTAATGCTGCCTATGACTAATGCTGCCTATGACTAATGCTGCCTATGACTAATCTTGCCTATGACTAATCTTGCCTATGACTAATGTTGCCTATGACTAATGCTGCCTATGACTAATGTTGCCTATGACTAATGTTGCCTATGACTAATGCTGCCTATGACTAATGCTGCCTATGACTAATCTTGCCTATGACTAATGTTGCCTATGACTAATCTTGCCTATGACTAATGTTGCCTATGACTAATGTTGCCTATGACTAATGCTGCCTATGACTAATGCTGCCTATGACTAATCTTGCCTATGACTAATGTTGCCTATGACTAATGTTGCCTACGACTAATGTTGCCTGTGACTAATGTTGCCTACGACTAATGCTGCCTATGACTAATATTGCCTATGACTAATGCTGCCTATAGCTAATGTTGCCTATGACTAATGTTGCCTATGGCTAATGCTGCCTATGACTAATCTTGCCTATGACTAATGTTGCCTATGACTAATGCTGCCTATGACTAATCTTGCCTATGACTAATCTTGCCTATGACTAATGTTGCCTATAACTAATGTTGCCTATGACTAATGCTGCCTATAACTAATGTTGCCTATGACTAATGCTGCCTATAGCTAATGTTGCCTATGACTAATGCTGCCTATGACTAATGCTGCCTATGACTAATCTTGCCTATGACTAATGTTGCCTATGACTAATGTTGCCTATGACTAATGCTGCCTATAACTAATGTTGCCTATGACTAATGCTGCCTATGACTAATGCTGCCTATGACTAATGCTGCCTATTACTAATGCTGCCTATGACTAATCTTGCCTATGACTAATCTTGCCTATGACTAATGTTGCCTATAACTAATCTTGCCTATGACTAATGCTGCCTATAACTAATGTTGCCTATGACTAATGCTGCCTATAACTAATGTTGCCTATGACTAATGCTGCCTATGACTAATCTTGCCTATGACTAATGTTGCCTATAACTAATGTTGCCTATGACTAATCTTGCCTATGACTAATGTTGCCTATGACTAATGCTGCCTATAACTAATGTTGCCTATGACTAATGCTGCCTATGACTAATGCTGCCTATAACTAATGTTGCCTACGTCTAATGCTGCCTATAACTAATGTTGCCTATGACTAATGCTGCCTATGACTAATGCTGCCTATGACTAATGTTGCCTATGACTAATGTTGCCTATGACTAATCTTGCCTATGACTAATGTTTCCTATGACTAATGCTGCCTATGACTAATGTTGCCTACGACTAATGTTGCCTATGACTAATGTTGCCTACGACTAATGTTGCCTATAACTAATGTTGCCTATAACTAATGCTGCCTATGACTAATGTTGCCTATGACTAATCTTGCCTATGACTAATGTTGCCTACGACTAATGCTGCCTATGACTAATGTTGCCCAAGACTAATGCTGCCTATAGCTAATGTTGCCTATGACTAATCTTGCCCAAGACTAATGCTGCCTATAACTAATGTTGCCTATGACTAATGCTGCCTATGACTAATGCTGCCTATGACGAATGTTGCCTATGACTAACGCTGCCTATGACTAATGTTGCTTATGACTAATCTTGCCTATGACTAATGTTGCCTATGACTAATGCTGCCTATGACTAATGTTGCCTATGACTAATGTTGCCTATGACTAATGTTGCCTATGACTAATGTTGCCTATGACTAATGTTGCCTATAACTAATGCTGCCTATGACTAATGTTGCCTATGACTAATCTTGCCTATGACTAATGTTGCCTACGACTAATGCTGCCTATGACTAATCTTGCCTATGACTAATGTTGCCTATGACTAATGCTGCCTATGACTAATGTTGCCTACGACTAATGTTGCCTATGACTAATGTTGCCTACGACTAATGTTGCCTATAACTAATGTTGCCTATAACTAATGCTGCCTATGACTAATGTTGCCTATGACTAATCTTGCCTATGACTAATGTTGCCTACGACTAATGCTGCCTATGACTAATGTTGCCCAAGACTAATGCTGCCTATAGCTAATGTTGCTTATAACTAATGCTGCCTATGACTAATGTTGCCTATGACTAATGCTGCCTATGACTAATGCTGCCTATGACTAATGCTGCCTATGACTAATGTTGCCTACGACTAATGTTGCCTATGACTAATGTTGCCTATGACTAATGTTGCCTATGACTAATGCTGCCTATGACTAATGCTGCCTATGACTAATGTTGCCTATGACTAATCTTGCCTATGACTAATGTTGCCTATGACTAATGTTGCCTATGACTAATGTTGCCTATGACTAATGCTGCCTATGACTAATGTTGCCCAAGACTAATGCTGCCTATAGCTAATGTTGCCTATGACTAATGCTGCCTATGACTAATGCTGCCTATAACTAATGTTGCCTATGACTAATGCTGCCTATGACTAATCTTGCCTATGACTAATGCTGCCTATGACTAATCTTGCCTATGACTAATGTCGCCTATGACTAATCTTGCCTATGACTAATGTCGCCTATGACTAATGCTGCCTATGACTAATGTTGCCTACGACTAATGTTGCCTATGACTAATGCTGCCTATGACTAATGCTGCCTATGACTAATGTTGCCTACAACTCATGTTGCCTACGACTAATGTTGCCTACGACTAATGTTGCCTTCAACTAATGTTGCCTACGACTAATCTTGCCTATGACCAATGTTGCCTACGACTAATCTTGCCCAAGACTAATGTTGCCTATGACTAATGTTGCCTACGACTAATGTTGCCTATGACTAATGCTGCCTATGACTACTGCTGCCTATGACTAATGCTGCCTATGACTAATGCTGCCTATGACTAATGCTGCCTATGACTAATGTTGCCTTCAACTAATGTTGCCTACGACTAATCTTGCCTATGACCAATGTTGCCTACGACTAATCTTGCCCAAGACTAATGTTGCCTATGACTAATGTTGCCTACGACTAATGTTGCCTATGACTAATGCTGCCTATGACTACTGCTGCCTATGACTAATGCTGCCTATGACTAATGCTGCCTATGACTAATGTTGCCTATGACTAATGTTGCCTATGACTAATGTTGCCTATGGCTAATGCTGCCTATGACTAATCTTGCCTATGACTAATGTTGCCTATGACTAATGCTGCCTATGACTAATCTTGCCTATGACTAATCTTGCCTATGACTAATGTTGCCTATGACTAATGTTGCATATAACTAATCTTGCCTATGACTAATGCTGTCTATAACTAATGTTGCCTATGACTAATGCTGCCTATAACTAATGTTGCCTATGACTAATGCTGCCTATAGCTAATGTTGCCTATGACTAATGCTGCCTATGACTAATGCTGCCTATGACTAATCTTGCCTATGACTAATGTTGCCTATGACTAATGTTGCCAAGACTAATCTTGCCTATGACTAATGCTGCCTATGACTAATGTTGCCTACGACTAATGCTGCCTATGACTAATGCTGCCTATGACTAATGCTGCCTATGACTAATGTTGCCTTCAACTAATGTTGCCTACGACTAATCTTGCCTATGACCAATGTTGCCTACGACTAATCTTACCCAAGACTAATGTTGCCTATGACTAATGTTGCCTACGACTAATGTTGCCTATGACTAATGCTGCCTATGACTACTGCTGCCTATGACTAATGCTGCCTATGACTAATGCTGCCTATGACTAATGTTGCCTATGACTAATGTTGCCTATGACTAATGTTGCCTATGACTAATCTTGCCTATGACTAATGTTGCCTATGACTAATGCTGCCTATGACTAATCTTGCCTATGACTAATCTTGCCTATGACTAATGTTGCCTATGACTAATGTTGCATATAACTAATCTTGCCTATGACTAATGCTGTCTATAACTAATGTTGCCTATGACTAATGCTGCCTATAACTAATGTTGCCTATGACTAATGCTGCCTATAGCTAATGTTGCCTATGACTAATGCTGCCTATGACTAATCTTGCCTATGACTAATGTTGCCTATGACTAATGTTGCCTATGACTAATGCTGCCTATAACTAATGTTGCCTATGACTAATACTGCCTATGACTAATGCTGCCTATGACTAATGCTGCCTATTACTAATGCTGCCTATGACTAATCTTGCCTATGACTAATCTTGCCTATAACTAATCTTGCCTATGACTAATGCTGCCTATAACTAATGTTGCCTATGACTAATGCTGCCTATAACTAATGTTGCCTATGACTAATGCTGCCTATGACTAATGCTGCCTATGACTAATGCTGCCTATGACTAATCTTGCCTATGACTAATCTTGCCTATGACTAATGTTGCCTATAACTAATGTTGCCTATGACTAATCTTGCCTATGACTAATGTTGCCTATGACTAATGCTGCCTATAACTAATGTTGCCTATGACTAATGCTGCCTATGACTAATGCTGCCTATAACTAATGTTGCCTATGACTAATGCTGCCTATGACTAATGTTGCCTATAACAAATGTTGCCTATGACTAATCTTGCCTATGACTAATGCTGACTATGACTACTGCTGCCTATGACTAATGCTGCCTATGACTAATGCTGCCTATGACTAATGTTGCCTATGACTAATGTTGCCTATGACTAATTTTGCCTATGGCTAATGCTGCCTATGACTAATCTTGCCTATGACTAATGTTGCCTATGACTAATGCTGCCTATGACTAATCTTGCCTATGACTAATCTTGCCTATGACTAATGTTGCCTATAACTAATGTTGCCTATGACTAATGCTGCCTATAACTAATGTTGCCTATGACTAATGCTGCCTATAGCTAATGTTGCCTATGACTAATGCTGCCTATGACTAATGCTGCCTATGACTAATCTTGCCTATGACTAATGTTGCCTATGACTAATGTTGCCTATGACTAATGCTGCCTATAACTAATGTTGCCTATGACTAATGCTGCCTATGACTAATGCTGCCTATGACTAATGCTGCCTATTACTAATGCTGCCTATGACTAATCTTGCCTATGACTAATCTTGCCTATGACTAATGTTGCCTATAACTAATCTTGCCTATGACTAATGCTGCCTATAACTAATGTTGCCTATGACTAATGCTGCCTATGACTAATCTTGCCTATGACTAATGTTGCCTATGACTAATCTTGAATATGACTAATGTTGCCTATGACTAATGTTGCCTATGACTAATGTTGCCTACGACTAATGTTGCCTATGACTAATGCTGCCTATAACTAATGTTGCCTATGACTAATGCTGCCTATGACTAATGCTGCCTATAACTAATGTTGCCTATGTCTAATGCTGCCTATAACTAATGTTGCCTATGACTAATGCTGCCTATGACTAATGCTGCCTATGACTAATGTTGCCTATGACTAATCTTGCCTATGACTAATCTTGCCTATGACTAATGTTGCCTATGACTAATGCTGCCTATGACTAATGTTGCCTATGACTAATGTTGCCTATGACTAATGTTGCCTACGACTAATGTTGCCTATAACTAATGTTGCCTATAACTAATGCTGCCTATGACTAATGTTGCCTATGACTAATCTTGCCTATGACTAATGTTGCCTACGACTAATGCTGCCTATGACTAATGTTGCCCAAGACTAATGCTGCCTATAGCTAATGTTGCCTATGACTAATCTTGCCCAAGACTAATGTTGCCTATAACTAATGTTGCCTATGACTAATGCTGCCTATGACTAATGCTGCCTATGACGAATGTTGCCTATGACTAACGCTGCCTATGACTAATGTTGCTTATGACTAATCTTGCCTATGACTAATGTTGCCTATGACTAATGTTGCCTAAGACTAATGTTGCCTATAACTAATGTTGCCTATGACTAATGTTGCCTATGACTAATGTTGCCTATGACTAATGTTGCCTATAACTAATGCTGCCTATGACTAATGTTGCCTATGACTAATCTTGCCTATGACTAATGTTGCCTACGACTAATGCTGCCTATGACTAATCTTGCCTATGACTAATGTTGCCTATGACTAATGCTGCCTATGACTAATGTTGCCTATGACTAATGTTGCCTATGACTAATGTTGCCTATGACTAATGTTGCCTATAACTAATGTTGCCTATAACTAATGCTGCCTATGACTAATGTTGCCTATGACTAATCTTGCCTATGACTAATGTTGCCTACGACTAATGCTGCCTATGACTAATGTTGCCCAAGACTAATGCTGCCTATAGCTAATGTTGCCTATGACTAATCTTGCCCAAGACTAATGCTGCCTATAACTAATGTTGCCTATGACTAATCTTGCCTATGACTAATGCTGCCTATGACTAATGCTGCCTATGACTAATGTTGCTTACAACTCATGTTGCCTACGACTAATGTTGCCTACGACTAATGTTGCCTATAACTAATGTTGCCTATGACTAATGCTGACTATGACTAAGGTTGCCTACGACTAATCTTGCCCAAGACTAATGTTGCCTACGACTAATGTTGCCTATGACTAATGTTGCCTACGACTAATGTTGCCTATGACTAATGCTGCCTATGACTAATGTTGCCTATGACCAATGTTGCCTACGACTAATCTTGCCCAAGACTAATGTTGCCTACGACTAATGTTGCCTATGACTAATGTTGCCTACGACTAATGTTGCCTATGACTAATGCTGCCTACGACTAATGCTGCCTATGACTAATGTTGCCTACGACTAATGTTGCATATGACTAATGTTGCCTATGACTAATGCTGCCTATGACTAATGTTGCCTATGACTAATGCTGCCTATAACTAATGTTGCCTATGACTAATGCTGCCTATAACTAATGTTGCCTATGACTAATGCTGCCTATGACTAATGCTGCCTATGACTAATCTTGCCTATGACTAATGTTGCCTATGACTAATGTTGCCTATAACTAATGTTGCCTATGACTAATGCTGCCTATGACTAATGCTGCCTATGACTAATGCTGCCTATGACTAATCTTGCCTATGACTAATCTTGCCTATGACTAATCTTGCCTATGACTAATGTTGCCTATAACTAATCTTGCCTATAACTAATGCTGCCTATAACTAATGTTGCCTATGACTAATGCTGCCTATAACTAATGTTGCCAATGACTAATGCTGCCTATGACTAATGCTGCCTATGACTAATCTTGTCTATGACTAATCTTGCCTTTGACTAATGTTGCCTATGACTAATGCTGCCTATAGCTAATGTTGCCTATGACTAATGCTGCCTATAACTAATGTTGCCTATGACTAATGCTGCCTATAACTAATGTTGCCTATGACTAATGCTGCCTATGACTAATGCTGCCTATGACTAATGCTGCCTATGACTAATCTTGCCTATGACTAATCTTGCCTATGACTAATGTTGCCTATGACTAATGCTGCCTATGACTAATGTTGCCTATGACTAATGTTGCCTATGACTAATGCTGCCTATGACTAATGCTGCCTATGACTAATCTTGCCTATGACTAATGTTGCCTATGACTAATCTTGCCTATGACTAATGTTGCCTATGACTAATGTTGCCTATGACTAATGCTGCCTATGACTAATGCTGCCTATGACTAATCTTGCCTATGACTAATGTTGCCTATGACTAATGTTGCCTACGACTAATGTTGCCTGTGACTAATGTTGCCTACGACTAATGCTGCCTATGACTAATATTGCCTATGACTAATGCTGCCTATAGCTAATGTTGCCTATGACTAATGTTGCCTATGGCTAATGCTGCCTATGACTAATCTTGCCTATGACTAATGTTGCCTATGACTAATGCTGCCTATGACTAATCTTGCCTATGACTAATCTTGCCTATGACTAATGTTGCCTATGACTAATGTTGCCTATGACTAATGCTGCCTATAACTAATGTTGCCTATGACTAATGCTGCCTATGACTAATGCTGCCTATGACTAATGCTGCCTATTACTAATGCTGCCTATGACTAATCTTGCCTATGACTAATCTTGCCTATGACTAATGTTGCCTATAACTAATCTTGCCTATGACTAATGCTGCCTATAACTAATGTTGCCTATGACTAATGCTGCCTATAACTAATGTTGCCTATGACTAATGCTGCCTATGACTAATCTTGCCTATGACTAATGTTGCCTATAACTAATGTTGCCTATGACTAATGTTGCCTACGACTAATGTTGCCTATGACTAATGCTGCCTATAACTAATGTTGCCTATGACTAATGCTGCCTATGACTAATGCTGCCTATAACTAATGTTGCCTATGTCTAATGCTGCCTATAACTAATGTTGCCTATGACTAATGCTGCCTATGACTAATGCTGCCTATGACTAATGTTGCCTATGACTAATCTTGCCTATGACTAATCTTGCCTATGACTAATGTTTCCTATGACTAATGCTGCCTATGACTAATGCTGCCTATGACTAATGTTGCCTATGACTAATGTTGCCTACGACTAATGTTGCCTATAACTAATGTTGCCTATAACTAATGCTGCCTATGACTAATGTTGCCTATGACTAATCTTGCCTATGACTAATGTTGCCTACGACTAATGCTGCCTATGACTAATGTTGCCCAAGACTAATGCTGCCTATAGCTAATGTTGCCTATGACTAATCTTGCCCAAGACTAATGTTGCCTATAACTAATGTTGCCTATGACTAATGTTGCCTATGACTAATGTTGCCTACGACTAATGTTGCCTATAACTAATGCTGCCTATGACTAATGTTGCCTATGACTAATCTTGCCTATGACTAATGTTGCCTATGACTAATGCTGCCTATGACTAATGTTGCCTATGACTAATGTTGCCTATGACTAATGTTGCCTATGACTAATGTTGCCTATGACTAATGTTGCCTATGACTAATGCTGCCTATGACTAATGTTGCCTATGACTAATCTTGCCTATGACTAATGTTGCCTATGACTAATGCTGCCTATGACTAATCTTGCCTATGACTAATGTTGCCTATGACTAATGCTGCCTATGACTAATGTTGCCTACGACTAATGTTGCCTATGACTAATGTTGCCTACGACTAATGTTGCCTATAACTAATGTTGCCTATAACTAATGCTGCCTATGACTAATGTTGCCTATGACTAATCTTGCCTATGACTAATGTTGCCTACGACTAATGCTGCCTATGACTAATGTTGCCCAAGACTAATGCTGCCTATAGCTAATGTTGCCTATGACTAATCTTGCCCAAGACTAATGCTGCCTATAACTAATGTTGCCTATGACTAATCTTGCCTATGACTAATGCTGCCTATGACTAATGCTGCCTATGACTAATGTTGCTTACAACTCATGTTGCCTACGACTAATGTTGCCTACGACTAATGTTGCCTATAACTAATGTTGCCTATGACTAATGCTGACTATGACTAAGGTTGCCTACGACTAATCTTGCCCAAGACTAATGTTGCCTACGACTAATGTTGCCTATGACTAATGTTGCCTACGACTAATGTTGCCTATGACTAATGCTGCCTATGACTAATGTTGCCTATGACCAATGTTGCCTACGACTAATCTTGCCCAAGACTAATGTTGCCTACGACTAATGTTGCCTATGACTAATGTTGCCTACGACTAATGTTGCCTATGACTAATGCTGCCTATGACTAATGTTGCCTATGACTAATGCTGCCTATGACTAATGTTGCCTATGACTAATGTCGCCTATGACTAATGTTGCCTATGACTAATGTTGCCTATGACTAATGCTGCCTATAACTAATGTTGCCTATGACTAATGCTGCCTATAACTAATGTTGCCTATGACTAATGCTGCCTATGACTAATGCTGCCTATGACTAATCTTGCCTATGACTAATGTTGCCTATGACTAATGTTGCCTATAACTAATGTTGCCTATGACTAATGCTGCCTATGACTAATGCTGCCTATGACTAATGCTGCCTATGACTAATCTTGCCTATGACTAATCTTGCCTATGACTAATCTTGCCTATGACTAATGTTGCCTATAACTAATCTTGCCTATAACTAATGCTGCCTATAACTAATGTTGCCTATGACTAATGCTGCCTATAACTAATGTTGCCAATGACTAATGCTGCCTATGACTAATGCTGCCTATGACTAATCTTGTCTATGACTAATCTTGCCTTTGACTAATGTTGCCTATGACTAATGCTGCCTATAGCTAATGTTGCCTATGACTAATGCTGCCTATAACTAATGTTGCCTATGACTAATGCTGCCTATAACTAATGTTGCCTATGACTAATGCTGCCTATGACTAATGCTGCCTATGACTAATGCTGCCTATGACTAATCTTGCCTATGACTAATCTTGCCTATGACTAATGTTGCCTATGACTAATGCTGCCTATGACTAATGTTGCCTATGACTAATGTTGCCTATGACTAATGCTGCCTATGACTAATGCTGCCTATGACTAATCTTGCCTATGACTAATGTTGCCTATGACTAATCTTGCCTATGACTAATGTTGCCTATGACTAATGTTGCCTATGACTAATGCTGCCTATGACTAATGCTGCCTATGACTAATCTTGCCTATGACTAATGTTGCCTATGACTAATGTTGCCTACGACTAATGTTGCCTGTGACTAATGTTGCCTACGACTAATGCTGCCTATGACTAATATTGCCTATGACTAATGCTGCCTATAGCTAATGTTGCCTATGACTAATGTTGCCTATGACTAATGCTGCCTATAACTAATGTTGCCTATGACTAATGCCGCCTATAACTAATGTTGCCTATGACTAATGCTGCCTATGACTAATGTTGCCTATGACTAATGTTGCCTATGACTAATGTTGCCTATGACTAATGCTGCCTATAACTAATGTTGCCTATGACTAATGTTGCCTATGACTAATGCTGCCTATAACTAATGTTGCCTATGACTAATGCTGCCTATGACTAATGTTGCCTATGACTAATGTCGCCTACGACTAATGTTGCCTACGACTAATGTTGCCTATGACTAATGTTGCCTATGACTAATGTTGCCTATGACTAATGTTGCCTATGACTAATGCTGCCTATGACTAATGTTGCCTATGACTAATGTCACCTATGACTAATGTTGCCTATGACTAATGTTGCCTATGACTAATGCTGCCTATGACTAATGTTGCCTATAACTAATGTTGCCTATGACTAATGCTGCCTACGACTAATGCTGCCTATGACTAATGTTGCCTACGACTAATGTTGCCTATGACTAATGTTGCCTATGACTAATGCTGCCTATGACTAATGTTGCCTATGACTAATGTTGCCTATGACTAATGCTGCCTATGACTAATGTTGCCTACGACTAATGTTGCCTATGACTAATGTTGCCTATGACTAATGTTGCCTATGACTAATGTTGCCTATGACTAATGTTGCCTACGACTAATGTTGCCTATGACTAATGTTGCCTATGACTAATGTTGCCTATGACTAATGTTGCCTATGACTAATGTTGCCTATGACTAATGTTGCCTATGACTAATGTTGCCTACGACTAATGTTGCCTATGACTAATGTTGCCTACGACTAATGCTGCCTATGACTAATGTTCACCATGATTAATGCTGCCTATGACTAATGTTGCCTACGACTAATGTTGCCTATGACTAATGTTGCCTATGACTAATGTTGCCTATGACTAATGTTGCCTATGACTAATGTTGCCTATGACTAATGTTGCCTACGACTAATGTTGCCTATGACTAATGTTGCCTACGACTAATGCTGCCTATGACTAATGTTGCCTACGACTAATGCTGCCTACGACTAATGTTGCCTATGACTAATGTTCACCATGATTAATGCAGCAACATTGGAACATGGTTCAGATTAAAGAATGTTTCTGATATGGTCCAAGAGATGTATTGTCTGGACAGTTATTGTTACCGGCCAGTTGGCCCTTTACATTACTTACATTTGAATTATATGCAATTGTTGCATGAAAAATATTATATCATAAACAAATCCTCCTAACAACAACAAAATTATTAAAAAAGTGTGAAATTGAAGTCATGAATAACATCCTGCTTCCTTGTTAGTATCTCAAAATTAATCAAACTATTAATTTTTAAATCATTTTCTGCTGCAAATAATCAGCCCGAGTAATGGCCATTTGGCCACTGACGTGTGCCATAAATCAAAGGGACTGACGGTTTGTTTACCTGGTGGGGTTGGTAGGAGGCCTGAAACCGCAGTATCTTAGCCTGCCAGCTGTTCACCTTTCTCTGCAGTTAGGATCTTTCAAACATATTTAATTCTGCTCATCCATTGTCCTCATCAAGAGTTTATGGCTAACTTTGCTACAGCGATACGTTACTGTCCCAGAGCTTTGAGTAAATAGGTCGTTCGCTTACTCTCCCTGTGTGGAAAGTGCATGTCAATAATCCTCAGACTGATATTTTGTTCACTAATGGTCTGTTGACCAATCAGATCAGCTCTGAAAAATATCTGATATGATGTGATTGGTCAAAAGACCAATTAGTGGGAAAAAAAATCAGAATTGGGTTGCATGTGTAAATGGAGCCTTAGAGAGACAAACATGTCTGACAGCATTTTCTTCACCAAAAATGTCCTACTCTCTACTTCCTCCAACAAAAGCCTCTGGGCCAGCATGGATAATTGGAGAACGGCAAGTCCGGTACACTTTCTGAAATTGATTTGAGGTCCTTGGTGACAAACACACAGTGGATTGTATCTTGCCCTAACTGTCCTGTCTGCACCTTCTGTCCTCCTCCAGTCTCCGCTGGTCACCCGCTACAGGAACTCTAGGGACACTATAGCGCTCTCCAGCTCCACAGCCTCTCTCTGCTACTCTGAATCCGGGGGCTGAGGCTAATTGGTGGATCCACCGGGGAACCCTCCACTATGCACTCACAAAGATGGGCCGATTTGCAAGCATGTGATCTCCCCTGCAGGCCCCATGCCAAACAGGGCATGTGCTGGAGTAGAGGAGTGGGCGGGGCCTGGGGAGCTGGGAGATGGTACCCGCCCTGTGGGAAATGGCAAGTGGGGTAGGCAGAGATAGTCTCAGAGGTAATTCCCCCTGAACCATAAAATGCCTGTTATTAGGGATTTTGCATGGAAATTGATCTAATTGAATTAGTCTAATAGACAAACCGGTAAATTAAGTTACCTACATCCATTGCACCTTCCAGAATGCAGTGAAAGTACTCATAACATGTATTTATACCAGCAGTAGGGAGATGACAATTGGTAATTGACAGGCAGAGGGTGATGTTTTTTAAAGGGGCTTTCTCGCTGTCATGGACCACAGGAGGCTGGTGAGGGGAGGAGGGGAGGACGGCTCATAACAATGGCTGGAACGGAATCGTATCAAACACATGGAAACAATGTGTTTGATACCGTTTCATTTATTCTATTCCAGCCATTACTTTTAGCCCGTCCTCCCAAATTAAGGTGCCACCTGTGCCTGTGCCAATTGATGGTCAGAACCACCTCAGGCATTCTTTTGTTGGGCATGCTCTGTCTGGTGCCACAAGCAGAAGGGGTCTCAAAAAGAATATTCAGAAGTAAATAAAAGAGAAGACCACACCAAAAATCTGTAATACATTTTCCATTTCACCCCTCATGCTTTAAAAGTCTTACTGAAAACTCCTCCATTCACCCCTTTAGGTTCAGTCCAGAATTCCAATGCGGTCCTCAATATTCAGTCATACAAGATGGAGGAGGATAAGTGAATACTCCCTCCAGCGGAGCGGCAGGAAGTTTTGAGGCTATGTTTATTGGGACACTGAAGCAGATCACTGGAAAGTGCTGGAAACATCTGCACTGCAATTAACGGCCAGAATGTCATCTATTACCCAACGAGTACATGACAGTCAGATTCTCATCTGTTACCCAATGATTATATCACAGTCATAATCTCATCTTTTACCCAATGAGTACATGACGGCCAGAATCTCATCTGTTACCCAATGAGTACATGACGGTCAGAATCTCATCTTTTACCCAATGAGTACATGACGGCCAGAATCTCATCTGTTACCCAATGAGTACATGACGGTCAGAATCTCATCTTTTACCCAATGAGTACATGACGGTCAGAATCTCATCTTTTACCCAATGAGTACATGACGGTCAGAATCTCATCTTTTACCCAATGAGTACATGATGGTCAGAATCTCATCTTTTACCCAATGAGTACATGACGGTCAGAATCTCATCTGTTACCCAATGAGTACATGACGGTCAGAATCTCATCTTTTACCCAATGAGTACATGACGGTCAGAATCTCATCTTTTACCCAATGAGTACATGACGGTCAGAATCTCATCTTTTACCCAATGAGTACATGACGGTCAGAATCTCATCTTTTACCCAATGAGTACATGACGGTCAGAATCTCATCTTTTACCCAATGAGTACATGACGGTCAGAATCTCATCTTTTACCCAATGAGTACATGACGGTCAGAATCTCATCTTTTACCCAATGAGTACATGACGGTCAGAATCTCATCTTTTACCCAATGAGTACATGACGGCCAGAATCTCATCTTTTACCCAATGAGTACATGACGGTCAGAATCTCATCTTTTACCCAATGAGTACATGACGGTCAGAATCTCATCTTTTACCCAATGAGTACATGACGGTCAGAATCTCATCTTTTACCCAATGAGTACATGACGGTCAGAATCTCATCTGTTACCCAATGAGTACATGACGGTCAGAATCTCATCTGTTACCCAATGAGTACATGACGGTCAGAATCTCATCTTTTACCCAATGAGTACATGACAGTCAGAATCTCATCTGTTACCCAATGAGTACATGACGGTCAGAATCTCATCTTTTACCCAATGAGTACATGACAGTCAGAATCTCATCTTTTACCCAATGAGTACATGACAGTCAGAATCTCATCTGTTACCCAATGAGTACATGACAGTCAGAATCTCATCTTTTACCCAATGAGTACATGACAGTCAGAATCTCATCTGTTACCCAATGAGTACATGACAGTCAGAATCTCATCTGTTACCCAATGAGTACATGACGGTCAGAATCTCATCTTTTACCCAATGAGTACATGACGGCCAGAATCTCATCTGTTACCCAATGAGTACATGACGGTCAGAATCTCATCTTTTACCCAATGAGTACATGACAGTCAGAATCTCATCTTTTACCCAATGAGTACATGACGGTCAGAATCTCATCTGTTACCCAATGAGTACATGACGGTCAGAATCTCATCTTTTACCCAATGAGTACATGACGGCCAGAATCTCATCTGTTACCCAATGAGTACATGACGGTCAGAATCTCATCTTTTACCCAATGAGTACATGACAGTCAGAATCTCATCTTTTACCCAATGAGTACATGACAGTCAGAATCTCATCTTTTACCCAATGAGTACATGACGGTCAGAATCTCATCTGTTACCCAATGAGTACATGACGGTCAGAATCTCATCTTTTACCCAATGAGTACATGACGGTCAGAATCTCATCTTTTACCCAATGAGTACATGACGGTCAGAATCTCCAATATAGTTAAGAGGGAGGCAAAGAAAATGAATCACAAAAAAAAAATTGCACAATTTTGGCAACATTGAATTATATTTTTATTCAGCATTTGATTGTCCCAAGTTTAGTTTGTCATTCATTATGTTTGGCCAGAATCAAAAGTAACAACCATATTTCAAAATAATAGCTTGTTCTCAAAAGTTTAGCAACATATGGTAAAAGGAAAAATACATTAAAAAGTAAATGAAGACATTCTGCCATAAATATTATTTTTTAACAGTGCAATTATAATGGCTGTGACTCTGCATAAAAACATTCGGCCGGCCGACACTAGCAAGCATCATCCCGCTGCGTTGTCTTGTGAGACAGCGGGTAACAAACAGCAATTACAAAGACACCATTATCACGCCGAGACGTTCTAGGGGGAACTTTCCCCCGTCACATCTTGCTATAGTGCTGCCGATTCCTTTCTTGGCCAAATAATGATGAGCTTTGTCCCTCTGGCACATTAAAACAGGCAATTCTGCCAGCCTAGAGATGGCCGAGTCAACAGGCTCTAAACCAGAAGCTCAATGACACACACCTAGGGATGGATGAAGTAATGAATAATGATTGCCTAGCCCTGGGAGTGTGGGCGTAAAGGGGGCCTTGGAGGGACCCCCCTATGCGGATGATGAGCAAGAAAGATCTCGGTTTGTAATTACACCCTGGTTTCTTTCATTATTGTATCTGGAGTTTGCCGTTAGTGGGTTGAGGAAAAAAACTAATCTGACTAAAGTTTGTCAGGTAGAGAGGCTTGTCCTTAGGAATAGTTCTGGGCATTTTGGAGGAATGTCTATCAACAGATATGTTTTTATACCTATGTGTGTTATGTTGCCTTTTTAAAAGCTACCCTGGGCATTTGAGTCACCGTTCTTCATCTCCAGATCAAATCATTTCTGGGTAACAAAGTCAGTTACTCAAATAGTTTTTTCAAATGCATTGTGTTGTTCAATAAAGTTACTTTAAGATGATTTGGACATGCTTCAAAATAAAAAATGCTTATTAAGCCATGTTTCAGGCAGGCCAATCACATCAAGATTATGATCAGTGATTAGTTCATTGACTACAACTGCCTTTGAAGTGAGGGATCTAACATTAAGTAGCCCTATTTTGAGATGTGAGGTATCACGACCTCTTTCAACAATGGCAGGAATGGAGAAAGTCTTTATTCTGGTGAGATTGCTAAGGCGGACACCGCCATGTTTAGTTTTGCCCAACCTAGGTCGAGGCACAGAAACAGTCTCAATGGGGATAGCTGAACTGACTACACTGACTGTGCTAGTGGCAGACTCCATTAAGCTGGCAGGCTGCTGCCTGGCCTGCACCCTATTTCATTGTGGAGCTAGGGGAGTTAAAGCCCTGTCTATGTTCATAGATAAGATGAGAGCACCAGCTAGGATGGAGTTCGTCACTCCTCAACAGGCCAGGCTTGGTCCTGTTTGTGGGTGAGTCCCAGAAAGAGGGCCAATTATCTACAAATTCTATCTTTTGGGAGGGGCAGAAAACAGTTTTCAACCAGCGATTGAGTTGTGAGACTCTGCTGTCGAGCTCATCACTCCCCCTAACTGGGAGGGGGCCAGAGAAAATTACTCGATGCCGACACATCTTTCTAGCTGATTTACATGCTGAAGCTATGTTGCGCTTGGTGACCTCTGACTGTTTCATCCTAACATCGTTGGTGCCAACGTGGATAACAATATCTCTATACGCTCTACACTCGCCAGTTTCAGCTTTAGCCAACACCATCTTCAGATTAGCCTTAACGTCGGTGGCCCTGCCCCCTGGTAAACAGTGTATGATCGCTGGATGATTAGTTTTAAGTCTAATACTGCGGGTAATGGAGTCGCCAATGACTAGGGTTTTCAATTTGTCAGAGCTAACGGTGGGGAGCTTCGGCATCTCAGACCCCGTAACGGGAGGAATAGAGACCAGAGAAGGCTCAGCCTCTGACTCCGACTCCCTGTTTAATGGGGAGAACCGGTTGAAAGTTTCTGTCGGCTGAATGAGCGACACCGGTTGAGCATTCCTACAGCATTTCCCTCCAGAAGCAATGAGAAAGTTGTCCTGCGGCAGGGACCGTGCGAGGGGATTTATACTACTATCTGTACTTACGGATGGCACAGACGCTGTTTCATCCTTTCCTGCACTGAAATGACCCTTGCCTAACGATTGCGTCTGAAGCTGGGATTGCAGCACAGCTATCCTCACCGTAAGGCGATCATTCTCCTGTATATTATGAGTACAGCGACTGCAATTAGAAGGCATCATGTTAATGTTGCTACTTAGCTTCGGCTGTTGGATGTCCTGATAAACCATGTCCAGATAAAACGTCCGAAGTGAAAAAGTTGAATGAGAAAAAAGTTGAGTCAGGGAAAAACTAAAAATATAAACGGTAATTAAAAAGTAAAAACCATAATGTTGTCAGGTAGCAAAGTAAGGTTGGCAACAAAACGCACAGCAGCACGTAAACAAGTCTGCAGAGAAAGATCATCAGAGAAAGGTGTTTACATGACATTATCAGTCCTTAGCTGTCTCAGGATTACATCTTTAACCTCTCTGGGATATGTGGGATGCTAGCGTCAAAAGCCAGGGAAAATGCAGAGCGCCAAATTCAAATAAATTACTATAAAAATCAAACTTTCATTAAATCACACATGCAAGATAGCAAACTAAAGCTACACTTGTTGTGAATCCAGCCAACATGTCAGATTTCAAAAAGGATTTTTGGACGAAAGCAAATTATGCTATTATCTGAGAATAGCACCTCCATAAACAAAGAGAGAAAAGTATATTTCAACCCTGAAAGCACGACACAAAACACAGAAATAAAAATATAATTCATGCCTTACCTTTGACAAGCTTCTTTTGTTGGCACTCCAATATGTCCCATAAACATCACAAATGGTCCTTTTGTTTGATTAATTCCGTCGATATATATCCAAAATGTCCATTTATTTGGCACGTTTGTTACAGAAAAACACTGGTTCCAACGTGCACAACGTGACTACAAAATATTTCAAAAGTTACCTGTAAACTTTTGCAAAAACATTTCAAACTACTTTTGTAATACAATTTTAGGTATTTTTTAATGTAAATAATCGATTAAATTGAAGACGGGATGATCTGTGTTACAGAAATACAGGAGGAAAACAAACCGTAGCATGCTTTCTGGTCACGCGCCTCTATTTAACAGTACACTTCAAGTGACCCTCGTTCAAGATGGCCGTACCTCAACCAATTTCTAAAGACTGTTGACATCCAGTGGAAGCGATAGGTACTGCAAGAAGATCCCTTAGAAATCTGGATTCCCAATGAAACCCCATTGAAAAGAGAGTGACCTCCAAAAGAGAAAATGAATGGTTTGTCCTCCGGGTTTCACCTGCTAAATAAGTTCTGTTATACTCACAGACATGATTCAAACAGTTTTAGAAACTTCAGAGTGTTTTCTATCCAAATCTAATGATATAATACTAATAATATGCATATCTTATCTTCTGGGAATGAGTAGCAGGCAGTTGAATTTGAGCATGCATTTCATCCGGACGTGAAAATACTGCCCCCTGTCACCAAGAAGTTCAACTACGTGCAACCATGGCATCCTACAGGAGACACGTTCATCCATAATGTATATGGTTTAGATATTCTAGCTAGCTACATTTTCAGGTATTACACGTTTCAAATTTTGACAGAAAGTAGATTAATTTCAAGTTAAAGTGTACTGTTAGTTAACTAACGTTAGCTTGCTGGCACGCTAGCTAATGTTATATGTATAATCTTATTATTCATATCTCAGAGCCATTTTCTTGGCTAGTTATAGGCTAATGTCAGTTAGCTAACATTGAACATGGTTGGTTAGCTACCTGCAGATTCATGTAGGATAGTAACATCATGTGTTGGGTTTATGGTTCATTGTTTACCTAGCTTGCTACATGTCTTAACAGAAAAGTATTGTGTGAGTGTGCCAGAGCACAGAATATCTGATGAATTTACACATTTTCAACATCCATTGAACATTGCCAGCGTCAGTAAACGTCTGCAAACAAGCATAATTAAATTGTTGCCTGTTGCCAGCAGC
This sequence comes from Oncorhynchus keta, assembly GCF_023373465.1. Taxonomy (NCBI): domain Eukaryota; kingdom Metazoa; phylum Chordata; class Actinopteri; order Salmoniformes; family Salmonidae; genus Oncorhynchus; species Oncorhynchus keta. The sequence goes on from NC_068424.1 coordinate 68,460,004, forward strand.
ACAGTTAGACACCAACGCTCTGGATAACATGAAAACAGCCTAACCAGCTCTGCTAGGGGGAGTAAAATGGTCAGAGTGGTGTGTCCTCTCATTATGTGTCTGGAAGTAGCTAGCCAATGTTTGCCAGTTAGCTTGGGTGCTTGACTGCAGTTGTGAGGTCAGAATGTTTGAATCAACCCTACTCATCCGCCAGAGCGTCCAGTGTGCGCTCTGAACACTCTGGGAGCGACACGCTCTGAATTTACCAACGGTCAATATGACAGCACAGTTGCAGTCACCAACGCTCTAAATAACATAACAGCCTAACCAGTAGCTAGCAAGTTAGCTTGGGTGCTTGACTGCTGTTGTTGGTACAGAACACTCAGATCAACCCTTAAAGAGATGGGTGGAGCTTAAGCTTAAGAGTGTGTGAACAGTGCTGAATGAGTGTAGACAAAGAAGGGCTCTCGAGTAGTAGTACAAAAACATTCAATACATTTCTCAAAAGTGACTTTACAAGTTTGTCAACTTTCAAAGCAGAATTACTTTCCCATTGCTCCTCAACTGTAGTGTATGATATACCATGTTGTAGCTCTGAGTCTCTACTTTCATCCAATGTAAAAAACACAATTTCAAATCGTGCTACATAAGACCGATTTGACATTTGTGTTATTTCATAGTTTTGATTACTTCACAATTATTCTACTATGTAGAACATAGTAAAAAATTAAGAAAACCCCTTGAATGAGTAGGTGTCCAAACTTTTAACTGGTACTGTAAATAAGACCATAGCATAATAAGTCTTGAACGTTACACCAAAAACACCACCTGGTTTCTAAAGAGATTTTTGGATGGTTAGCTTAAGCTGAATAGTAAAATAAAATAAAATCAAGTGCCAAAACTCAACAGAGCGCACCACTAGGCAGGGGATGTATGCTTTGATCGAAACAAAATACAAGAAAAGCAAATTGTTTGTTCACACCATCTGCTCAAGTTCTGTCACGAGACAGGAATTAAAGAAGATCTGAATGCATATTCCCATGAAACTGATTGAGATCAAATGATTGGCATGGAGATGCAGTTTGGATATTTCACCGGTAAAACGTGAAGAATTATTATTCATGATTAAAAGTGATGATGACCTATTTTGAAATTAGGTAGCCTATCCCTAACTTGGTGTTTTGAGGGTATTGAAAATATAACATTTTCTTGAGACAATATGTGGGGTCATAGGAAGACATTGCAATTGGCAGAAGCAATTTTATGCATACTCTATAATGATAACCTATTCAATTGGCTGCATCTGTCAATAAAAACTTTGATTAAGGAAATTATGACAATTTCGACAAATTGCACTGCATCTCTGTTCATAAATCAGAATATCAAAAAAGTAGACAAGTGTAGGACACAGAGGATTATCTGTGGAATAAACGCGTCTCCAGCTCAATTCAGTGTTTGGCTGTGTCAATCAAATCAATTTTGTCAGCTCTTTGCCACGTCACGTCAAAGGACAAGCAGCTCTGGAGGTTCGCTCGCTTGTGACACAGACATGACAGAGACATCACTGGAATCCTATCGAGTAGGTGGTTCTAAATACTGTATATAACGTTCATAACTGTAGGTCAAACTACAATAGAGTGTGACCTACACACTTCCTTAAACCTTGTGTGGAAGTCAAAAACGTTTTTTCATGTCAGAGACGGCCACAAAGCACATCAGTAGAATCTAGAAAAAGCACCCTTTTCAGAGCCTTGTCGAAAAGGGTCGACACGCTGTTTAAATGGCCAACATTTCATGAATTCACTATGACATCATCCTATTGTGTGGTAGATCATATGGGTTGATCGTATGGGTTGGTTTTGTTGTTGACATAAATAAAAAATTCCAGAAGAAAGCCAAAGGCCATAGCTTTCTGGGGGTGAGGAGGGAAACATTACTATATTATTCAAAATATTGCCTTCTTGCTAGATTGATGAATACAGTAATGTAAAATGTCTGTTAGCTCACTAGAAACGACGAGATGTCATTTTGACATAAGAATTTAAATGTTTAATTACACTGCCATTTTTAAAGCCATATTCCCCCTCACCATTTTCCTAAATAAGTCGAGTGGTGTTTGCGTATTTAGGTCAAACGTCTTTTCATTTTGTCATTTTGTCAAAAGTTTATGTGATCAAGTTGAAGATAATACAGTAAGATTTCACATTGTGCTCATAATCACATTAATAGGCCATAAAAACAAGAGGTGGGATGGCCTATCCCATCTCGGAGAAGCACAGCACTGGTTGTGGCGGCAGAAAATCTAAATCTGCACTGTCACAATCTGTCACCAGTCTGGAAGCCAGAGTACAAGACACCTTTTAATTAGTACACCACGTAGCAAACGCCCACTCTCATTCCCACACAGATCCGTAATAGAATGGTATGTACACATTGTATCTCATCTGCTAAGTATTACTTTGCACACACAATACCATATGTGACCGATCGGCTCGGTTTTATGAAGCAAAATGAGAAATAGTGTTTTTGACATTGGATAAAAGTAGAGACTCAGCTACAAAATGGTATATCATACACTACAGTTGAGGAACAATAGGAAAGTAATTCTTCTTTGAAAGTTGATAAACTTGCTGAATCACTTTTGAGAAAATGGACCTTGAATAGTTTGGTTCACGTACTGGAGAGTTCTTCTTTGTCCACACCCATTCAGCATCGTTCACACCCTCTTAAGCTTTGACCCAACCATTTCTTTAAGGATTCACATGTGAGGCCATGTACTAAACAACCAAATATTTCAAGACTAACGTCTGGTTTATACTACGGGTGTGTTTAATCTGGAGTGCCAGAGTGTTTTCTGGGCGTTGTAAACTCAGAGCATTGTCCACTCGTAAATTCAGAGCGTTTCGCTCTCGGGGAGAGTCCAGAGTGCACACTGGATGCTCTGGCCGAAGAATACGGTTGATTTGAGCGTTCTGACCTAACAACGACTGTCAAGCACCCAAGGTAACTGGCTAACATTGGCTAGCTTGCTAGCTACTTCCAGACACAAATGAGAGAACAGCTCACACTGACCATTTTACTCCCCCTAGCAGAGCTGGTTAGGCTGTTTTTATGTTATCCAGAGCATTGGTGCCTGCAACTGTGCTGCTGGAAAAAATTGAATCACGTTTTTTTGCCAATGTTTCTATAGAGAACATTCTATAGAGAAGGCTACTTGCATAGTGGGAGTCTTTTGTTTAGACGTGCAGCTAGCTATCTAGCTAAACAATGAACCATAATCCCAACTCATAACGTTACTACCCTGCATACATCTGCAGGTAGCTAACCAACCAGGTTCAATGTTAGCTAGCTAACATTATGCTATAACTAGCAATGCGAATGGCTCTGAGATACAAATAACATTTCTACACAGATCATACATGTAACGTGAGCTAGCGAGCCAGCCAGCTAATGTTAACTAGCTAGCAAACAGTACACTTTATCTTGAAATGAAAACCACTTTCTGACTAAATTTGAAACGTGTAGCATCTGAAAATGTAGCTAGACTATCACCGTATACATGGATGGACACTCCTCCCTCTTTATCATGGATGCCATGGTTGCTCTTAGTTTGAAGATATAATCCAGAGACCGTTATTTTCGACTCCGTCTGCATATTTGCAATCAAGTACCAGAATTTTCTCATCTGCTTAGCTATCATACTCTATTTCCACTAATTTTAAAATTGAGTCCTCCAGAAAGAGCGTAAAAAATGCATTTAGATGTTCATGTTCGAATGGCTCTCCTATGAAGTATTGACGCGCGACATATGCCTAGTTTCCTGAAACTTGCAAGAGTGTCTTTCATAAACATACAGTTGAAGTTGGAAGTTTACATACACCTTAGCCAAATACATTTAAACTCCGTTTTTCACAATTCCTGACGTTTAATCCTAATAGAAATTATTTGTCTTAGGTCAGTTAGGATCACCACTTGATTTAAGAAATGAAATGTCAGAATAATAGTAGAGAGAAGGATTTATTTCATATTTGATTTATTTCATTACATTCCCAGTGGGTCAGAAGTTTACACACACTCAATTAGTATTTGGTAGCATTGCCTTTAAATTGTTTAACTTGGGTCAAACGTTTCAGGTAGCCCCCCACAAGCTTCCCACAATAAGTTGGGTGGATTTTGGCCCATTCCTCTTAACAGAGCTGGTGTAACTGAGTCAGATTTGTAGGCCTCCTTGCTCGCACACGCTTTTTCAGTTCTGCCCACAAATTCTCCACAGGATTGAGGTCAGGGCTTTATAAAGACCACTCCAATACCTTGACTTTGTTGTCCTTAAGCCATTTACCACAACTTTGGAAGTACGCTTGTGGTCATTGTCCATTTGGAAGACCCATTTGTGACCAAACTTTAACTTTCCTGACTGAGGTCTTGAGATGTTGCTTCAATATATCTACATAATTTTCGAGCCTCATGGTGCCATCTATGTTGTGAAGTGCACCAGTCCATCCTGCAGCAAAGTACCCCCACAAAATCATGTTGCCACCCCGGTGCTTCACGGTTGGGATGGTGTTCTTCGACTTGCAAGCATCCCCCCTTTTCCTCCAAACATAACGATCGTCATCATGGCCAAACAGTTTTATTTTTATTTCATCAGACCAGAGGATATTTCTCCAAAGTATAATCTTTGTCCCCATGTGCATTTGCAAACTGTAGTCTGGCTTTTGTTATGATGTCGACATAGGACTTGTTTTACTGTGGATATAGATACTTTTGTTCCTGTTTCCTCCAGCATCTTCACATGTTCCTTTGCTGTTGTTCTGGGATTGATTTGCACTTCTTGCACCAAAGTACGTTCATCTCTAGGAGACAGAATGTGTCTCCTTCCTGAGCGGTATAATGGCTGCGTGGTATCATGGTGTTTATACCTGCGTAATATTGTTTGTGAAGATGAACGTGGTACCTTCAGGCGTTTGGAAATTGCTTGCAAGAATGAACCAGACTTGTGGAGGTCTACAATAATATTTCTGAGGTCTTGGCTGATTTATTTTGATTTCCCCATGATTTCAATTAAAGACACACTGAGTTTGAAGGTAGGCCTTGAAATTCATCCACAGGTACACCTCCAATTGACTCAAATGATCTCAATTAGCCTATCAGAAGCTTCTAAAGACATGACATAATTATCTGGAATTTTCCAAGCTGTCTAAAGGTACAGTAAATTTAGTGTATGTAAACTTCTGACCCACTGGAATTGTGATACAGTGAATTATAAATTAAATAATCTGTCTGTAAACAATTGTTGTAAAAATTACTTGTGTCATGCACAAAGTAGATGTCCGAACCGACTTGCCAAAACTATAGTTTGTTAACAAGACATTTTTGGAGTGGTTGAAAAATGAGTTTTAATGATTCCAACCAAAGTGTACGTACACTTCCGACTTCAACTGTAGTTGCTGGGCATATTGAAGACGTTTGATTCATAATGTGACGTTTGCACAAACATTATAAGTCAGTGTTCGGAAGGTAATAATAAGCGAAATAATGCTAGATGAAGGACCCACATTTGCAAGGGCTCACTTGGAAATGAATCATGGCAAGTGCATAGATGCTACAGGAGCTCCTAGAACTTGAGTGAGTGATTAGTGCCATTGTCTTATATGAAGGAGACCCTTCTATAGTCACTAATCACACTCAAGTGCGATTTCATGTGATTGACAGCCTCCCAAGCCTTTTGAAACCCGTTTCTCTCTATTGCATCAGCACGATATACGCCTTGATGAGTGAACAATTATGTAAATCTTGAAAAATGTCAATTCTGGTGTGTATGATTGATCTTTATGGCAGTGTGTAAGAAGATGACTTTTAACTCTTACTCTCTGCTTTGAGGTAAATGTAGTCTGTCTTGCACTTTTAAGGGGAACTGATTTTGTGCTTTTTGTTTGTTTGGGCTGGGTTTACCAAAATGATGGCTAACTGCAGGGCCACATGAGAAAAAAAAGACATTGACTATAGGCCATACAGGAATGGTAACAGTTGTCCTGTCAAACGTTTCAATGAGCAACATGTGTGTTACACACAACCTCACCATGCCAGAGTATTTACACATTCCTTGCACACCCTTGTCAGTCAGAAAACAGGATGCCCAAAACTATGTGTCTCTGCCAAATTTACTATGTGGCAAATGTACTTGTGGCTATGTGCAGAGAAAGATGTGCACACGCTTGACTTGTGCAGCATTAGCAGCGTGAAGCCTCGTTGCCTTCGCAAACAGCCAGTGCTGATTGACTGGGCCTGGCAAGAGAACCCCCTTCCTGAAGTTAATCAGCTGTACACGCGTTGGGGGAGCTCACCTCCTTCTCCATAAATTTAACGAGCCCATGCGTTAGCTTCATGGCCCGCTAATTCTGTTTGCTTTTAATGGCGCTACTGCCATGCATTGACCAGGATGCTTAATTAATGGTGTTATGAAAGGCTGTTTACAAATGAGCTAAGTGATTGCGCTGACAGTAAGCCGGGTTTGCCTGACTGAACCCTCACTCCTCTAACTCTTCTTCTCTCTCTTTCATCCAGTCTCCACTCTCTCTTGCAATCTGTCACATTCACAGTAAATAATGGCCCCTGCACATTAATAGGGACTGGTATTGTATATTGTGCTACTTACTGTAGAGTCGGCTGTCTTCCGACATGGATGTGTAACAAAAGGTTGATTTCAAAGCTATTTCACAAAGACAAGCAATCAGAATCGATTCATGTTCGGTGTCCAAATGCCGAATCACACAAATCATTACAATTACATCACCCTTCACTGACACACATACCAGTGTTCATCTCTACTCCCTCACCCCTCACCCCTCAGACACACACTGGTGTTCCTCCCTACTCCCTCACCCCTCACCCCTCAAACACACACTGGTGTTCATCTCTACTCCCTCACCCCTCACCCCTCAAACACACACTGGTGTTCATCTCTACTCCCTCACCCCTCACCCCTCAAACACACACTGGTGTTCATCTCTACTCCCTCACCCCTCACCCCTCAAACACACACTGGTGTTCATCTCTACTCCCTCACCCCTCACCCCTCAAACACACACTGGTGTTCATCTCTACTCCCTCACCCCTCACCCCTCAAACACACACTGGTGTTCATCTCTACTCCCTCACCCCTCACCCCTCAAACACACGCTGGTGTTCCTCCCTACTCCCTACTCCCTCACCCCACAGACACACACTGGTGTTCATCTCTACTCCCTACTCCCTCACCCCACAGACACACACTGGTGTTCATCTCTACTCCCTACTCCCTCACCCCACAGACACACACTGGTGTTCATCTCTACTCCCTCACCCCACAGACACACGCTGGTGTTCATCTCTACTCCCTACTCCCTCACCCCACAGACACACACTGGTGTTCATCTCTACTCCCTACTCCTCACCCCACAGACACACACTGGTGTTCATCTCTACTCCTCACCCCACAGACACACACTGGTGTTCATCTCTACTCCCTACTCCCTCACCCCACAGACACACACTGGTGTTCATCTCTACTCCCTCACCCCACAGACACACACTGGTGTTCATCTCTACTCCCTCACCCCACAGACACACACTGGTGTTCATCTCTACTCCCTACTCCCTCACCCCACAGACACACACTGGTGTTCATCTCTACTCCCTACTCCCTCACCCCACAGACACACGCTGGTGTTCATCTCTACTCCCTCACCCCTCACACACACTGGTGTTCATCTCTACTCTCTCACCCCTCAGACACACACTGGTGTTCATCTCTACTCCCTCACCCCTCACACACACTTGTGTTCATCTCTACTCTCTCACCCCTCAGACACACACTGGTGTTCATCTCTACTCCCTCACCCCTCACACACACTGGTGTTCATCTCTACTCTCTCACCCCTCAGACACACACTGGTGTTCATCTCTACTCCCTCACCCCTCACACACACTGGTGTTCATCTCTACTCTCTCACCCCTCAGACACACACTGGTGTTCATCTCTACTCCCTCACCCCTCACACACACTGGTGTTCATCTCTACTCTCTCACCCCTCAGACACACACTGGTGTTCATCTCTACTCCCTCACCCCTCAGACACACACTGGTGTTCATCTCTACTCCCTCACCCCTCAGACACACACTGGTGTTCATCTCTACTCCCTACACCCTCACCCCTCAGATACACACTGATGTTCATGTCTACTCCCTCACCCCTCACACACACTGGTGTTCATCTCTTCTCCCTCACCCCTCAGACACACACTGGTGTTCATCTCTACTCCCTCACCCCTCACCCCTCAAACACACGCTGGTGTTCCTCCCTACTCCCTACTCCCTCACCCCACAGACACACACTGGTGTTCATCTCTACTCCCTACTCCCTCACCCCACAGACACACACTGGTGTTCATCTCTACTCCCTACTCCCTCACCCCACAGACACACACTGGTGTTCATCTCTACTCCCTCACCCCACAGACACACGCTGGTGTTCATCTCTACTCCCTACTCCCTCACCCCACAGACACACACTGGTGTTCATCTCTACTCCCTACTCCCTCACCCCACAGACACACACTGGTGTTCATCTCTACTCCCTCACCCCACAGACACACACTGGTGTTCATCTCTACTCCCTACTCCCTCACCCCACAGACACACACTGGTGTTCATCTCTACTCCCTCACCCCACAGACACACACTGGTGTTCATCTCTACTCCCTCACCCCACAGACACACACTGGTGTTCATCTCTACTCCCTACTCCCTCACCCCACAGACACACACTGGTGTTCATCTCTACTCCCTACTCCCTCACCCCACAGACACACGCTGGTGTTCATCTCTACTCCTCACCCCTCACACACACTGGTGTTCATCTCTACTCTCTCACCCTCAGACACACACTGGTGTTCATCTCTACTCCCTCACCCCTCACACACACTGGTGTTCATCTCTACTCCCTCACCCCACAGACACACGCTGGTGTTCATCTCTACTCCCTACTCCCTCACCCCACAGACACACACTGGTGTTCATCTCTACTCCCTACTCCCTCACCCCACAGACACACACTGGTGTTCATCTCTACTCCCTCACCCCACAGACACACACTGGTGTTCATCTCTACTCCCTACTCCCTCACCCCACAGACACACACTGGTGTTCATCTCTACTCCTCACCCCACAGACACACACTGGTGTTCATCTCTACTCCCTCACCCCACAGACACACACTGGTGTTCATCTCTACTCCCTACTCCCTCACCCCACAGACACACACTGGTGTTCATCTCTACTCCCTACTCCCTCACCCCACAGACACACGCTGGTGTTCATCTCTACTCCCTCACCCCTCACACACACTGGTGTTCATCTCTACTCTCTCACCCCTCAGACACACACTGGTGTTCATCTCTACTCCCTCACCCCTCACACACACTTGTGTTCATCTCTACTCTCTCACCCCTCAGACACACACTGGTGTTCATCTCTACTCCCTCACCCCTCACACACACTGGTGTTCATCTCTACTCTCTCACCCCTCAGACACACACTGGTGTTCATCTCTACTCCCTCACCCCTCACACACACTGGTGTTCATCTCTACTCTCTCACCCCTCAGACACACACTGGTGTTCATCTCTACTCCTCACCCCTCACACACACTGGTGTTCATCTCTACTCTCTCACCCGTCAGACACACACTGGTGTTCATCTCTACTCCCTCACCCCTCAGACACACACTGGTGTTCATCTCTACTCCTCACCCCTCAGACACACACTGGTGTTCATCTCTACTCCCTACACCCTCACCCCTCAGATACACACTGATGTTCATGTCTACTCCCTCACCCTCACACACACTGGTGTTCATCTCTTCTCCTCACCCTCAGACACACACTGGTGTTCATCTCTACTCCCTCACCCCTCACCCCTCAAACACACGCTGGTGTTCCTCCCTACCCCTACCCCTCACCCCACAGACACACACTGGTGTTCATCTCTACTCCCTACTCCCTCACCCCACAGACACACACTGGTGTTCATCTCTACTCCCTACTCCCTCACCCCACAGACACACACTGGTGTTCATCTCTACTCCCTCACCCCACAGACACACACTGGTGTTCATCTCTACTCCCTACTCCCTCACCCCACAGACACACACTGGTGTTCATCTCTACTCCCTACTCCCTCACCCCACAGACACACACTGGTGTTCATCTCTACTCCCTCACCCCACAGACACACACTGGTGTTCATCTCTACTCCCTACTCCCTCACCCCACAGACACACACTGGTGTTCATCTCTACTCCCTCACCCCACAGACACACACTGGTGTTCATCTCTACTCCCTCACCCCACAGACACACACTGGTGTTCATCTCTACTCCCTACTCCCTCACCCCACAGACACACACTGGTGTTCATCTCTACTCCCTACTCCCTCACCCCACAGACACACGCTGGTGTTCATCTCTACTCCCTCACCCCTCACACACACTGGTGTTCATCTCTACTCTCTCACCCCTCAGACACACACTGGTGTTCATCTCTACTCCCTCACCCCTCACACACACTGGTGTTCATCTCTACTCTCTCACCCCTCAGACACACACTGGTGTTCATCTCTACTCCCTCACCCCTCACACACACTGGTGTTCATCTCTACTCTCTCACCCCTCAGACACACACTGGTGTTCATCTCTACTCCCTCACCCCTCACACACACTGGTGTTCATCTCTACTCTCTCACCCCTCAGACACACACTGGTGTTCATCTCTACTCCCTCACCCCTCAGACACACACTGGTGTTCATCTCTACTCCCTCACCCCTCAGACACACACTGGTGTTCATCTCTACTCCCTTCACCCTCACCCCTCAGATACACTCTGATGTTCATGTCTACTCCCTCACCCCTCACACACACTGGTGTTCATCTCTTCTCCCTCACCCCTCAGACACACACTGGTGTTCATCTCTACTCCCTCACCCCTCACACACACTGGTGTTCATCTCTACTCTCTCACCCCTCAGACACACACTGGTGTTCATCTCTACTCCTCACCCCTCACACACACTGGTGTTCATCTCTACTCTCTCACCCCTCAGACACACACTGGTGTTCATCTCTACTCCTCACCCCTCACACACACTGGTGTTCATCTCTACTCTCTCACCCCTCAGACACACACTGGTGTTCATCTCTACTCCCACACTCACCCCTCAGACACACACTGGTGTTCATCTCTACTCCCTCACCCCTCAGACACACACTGGTGTTCATCTCTACTCCCTACACCCTCACCCCTCAGATACACACTGATGTTCATGTCTACTCCCTCACCCCTCACACACACTGGTGTTCATCTCTTCTCCCTCACCCCTCAGACACACACTGGTGTTAAAATCTACCCCCTCACCCCTCAGACACACACTGGTGTTCATCTCTACTCCCTCACCCCTCAGACACACACTGGTGTTCATCTCTACTCCTCACCCCTCAGACACACACTGGTGTTCATCTCTACTCCCTCACCCCTCAGACACACACTGGTGTTCATCTCTACTCCCTCACCCCTCAGACACACACTGGTGTTCATCTCTACTCCTCACCCCTCAGACACACACTGGTGTTCATCTCCACTCCTCACCCCTCAAACACACGCTGGTGTTCATCTCCACTCTCCCACCCCTCAGACACACACTGGTGTTCCTCCCTACTCTCTCACTCAGACACACACTGGTGTTCATCTCTACTCCCTCACCCCTCACAGACACTGGTGTTCATCTCTACTCCCTAACCCCTCACACACACTGGTGTTCATCTCTACTCCCTCACCCCTCAGACACACTGGTGTTCATCTCTACTCCCTCACCCCTCACACACACTGGTGTTCATCTCTACTCCTCACCCCTCAGACACACACTGGTGTTAAAATCTACCCCCTCACCCTCAGACACACACTGGTGTTCATCTCTACTCCTCACCCCTCAGACACACACTGGTGTTAAAATCTACCCCTCACCCCCCTCAGACACACGCTGGTGTTCATCTCTACTCCCTCACCCCTCAGACACACGCTGGTGTTCATCTCTACTCCCTCACCCCTCAGACACACACTGGTGTTCATCTCTACTCCCTACTCCCTCACCCCTCACACACACTGGTGTTAAAATCTACCCCCTCACCCCTCAGACACACACTGGTGTTCATCTCTACTCCCTCACCCCTCAGACACACACTGGTGTTAAAATCTACCCCCTCACCCCTCAGACACACACTGGTGTTCATCTCTACTCCCTCACCCCTCAGACACACGCTGGTGTTCATCTCTACTCCCTCACCCCTCAGACACACACTGGTGTTCATCTCTACTCCCTCACCCCTCAGACACACGCTGGTGTTCATCTCTACTCTCTCACCCCTCAGACACACACTGGTGTTCATCTCTACTCCCTCACCCCTCAGACACACGCTGCTGTTCATCTCTACTCCCTCACCCCTCAGACACACACTGGTGTTCATCTCTACTCCCTCACCCCTCAGACACACGCTGCTGTTCATCTCTACTCCCTCACCCCTCAGACACACGCTGGTGTTCATCTCTACTCCCTCACCCCTCAGACACACACTGGTGTTCATCTCTACTCCCTCACCCCTCAGACACACGCTGGTGTTCATCTCTACTCTCTCACCCCTCAGACACACACTGGTGTTCATCTCTACTCCCTCACCCCTCAGACACACGCTGCTGTTCATCTCTACTCCCTCACCCCTCAGACACACGCTGGTGTTCATCTCTACTCTCTCACCCCTCAGACACACACTGGTGTTCATCTCTACTCCCTCACCCCTCAGACACACGCTGGTGTTCATCTCTACTCCCTCACCCCTCAGACACACGCTGGTGTTCATCTCTACTCTCTCACCCCTCAGACACACACTGGTGTTCATCTCTACTCCCTACTCCCTCACTCCTCAGACACACGCTGGTGTTCATCTCTACTCCCTCACCCCTCACACACACTGGTGTTCATCTCTACTCCCTCACCCCTCAGACACACACTGGTGTTCATCTCTACTCCCTCACCCCTCAGACACACACTGGTGTTCATCTCTACTCCCTCACCCCTCAGACACACACTGGTGTTCATCTCTACTCCCTCACCCCTCAGACACACACTGGTGTTCATCTCTACTCCCTCACCCCTCAGACACACACTGGTGTTCATCTCTACTCCCTCACCCCTCAGACACACACTGGTGTTCATCTCTACTCCCTCACCCCTCAGACACACGCTGGTGTTCATCTCTACTCCCTCACCCCTCAGACACACACTGGTGTTCATCTCTACTCCCTCACCCCTCACACACACTGGTGTTCATCTCTACTCCCTCACCCCTCAGACACACTGGTGTTCATCTCTACTCCCTCACCCCTCACACACACTGGTGTTCATCTCTACTCCCTCACCCCTCAGACACACTGGTGTTCATCTCTACTCCCTCATCCCTCAGACACACACTGGTGTTCATCTCTACATTTAACATTACATTTAAGTCATTTAGCAGACGCTCTTATCCAGAGCGACTTACAAATTGGTGCATACACCTTATGACATCCAGTGGAACAGCCACTTACAATAGTGCATCTAAATCTTTTTAGGGGGGAGGGGGGGTGAGAAGGATTACTTACCCTATCCTAGGTATTCCTTGAAGAGGTGGGGTTTCAGGTGTCTCCGGAAGGTGGTGATTGACTCCGCTGTCCTGGCGTCTTTGAGGGAGTTTGTTCCACCATTGGGGGGCCAGAGCAGCGAACAGTTTTGACTGGGCTGAGCGGGAACTGTACTTCCTCAGTGGTAGGGAGGCGAGCAGGCCAGAGGTGGATGAACGCAGTGCCCTTGTTTGGGTGTAGGGCCTGATCAGAGCCTGGAGGTACTGAGGTGCCGTTCCCCTCACAGCTCCGTAGGCAAGCACCATGGTCTTGTAGCGGATGCGAGCTTCAACTGGAAGCCAGTGGAGAGAGCGGAGGAGCGGGGTGACGTGAGAGAACTTGGGAAGGTTGAACACCAGACGGGCTGCGGCGTTCTGGATGAGTTGTAGGGGTTTAATGGCACAGGCAGGGAGCCCAGCCAACAGCGAGTTGCAGTAATCAAGACGGGAGATGACAAGTGCCTGGATTAGGACCTGCGCCGCTTCCTGTGTGAGGCAGGGTCGTACTCTGCGGATGTTGTAGAGCATGAACCTACAGGAACGGGACACCGCCTTGATGTTAGTTGAGAACGACAGGGTGTTGTCCAGGATCACGCCAAGGTTCTTAGCGCTCTGGGAGGAGGACACAATGGAGTTGTCAACCGTGATGGCGAGATCATGGAACGGGCAGTCCTTCCCCGGGAGGAAGAGGAGCTCCGTCTTGCTGAGGTTCAGCTTGAGGTGGTGATCCGTCATCCACACTGATATGTCTGCCAGACATGCAGAGATGCGATTCGCCACCTGGTCATCAGAAGGGGGAAAGGAGAAGATTAATTGTGTGTCGTCAGCATAGCAATGATAGGAGAGACCATGTGAGGTTATGACAGATCCAAGTGACTTGGTGTATAGCGAGAATAAGAGAGGGCCTAGAACAGAGCCCTGGGGGACACCAGTGGTGAGAGCTCGTGGTGAGGAGACAGATTCTCGCCACGCCACCTGGTAGGAGCGACCTGTCAGGTAGGACGCAATCCAAGCGTGGGCCGCGCCGGAGATGCCCAACTCGGAGAGGGTGGAGAGGAGGATCTGATGGTTCACAGTATCGAAGGCAGCCGATAGGTCTAGAAGGATGAGAGCAGAGGAGAGAGAGTTAGCTTTAGCAGTGCGGAGCGCCTCCGTGATACAGAGAAGAGCAGTCTCAGTTGAATGACTAGTCTTGAAACCTGACTGATTTGGATCAAGAAGGTCATTCTGAGAGAGATAGCGGTAGAGCTGGCCAAGGACGGCACGCTCAAGAGTTTTGGAGAGAAAAGAGAGAAGGGATACTGGTCTGTAGTTGTTGACATCGGAGGGATCGAGTGTAGGTTTTTTCAGAACGGGTGCAACTCTCGCTCTCTTGAAGACGGGAGGGACGTAGCCAGCGGTCAGGGATGAGTTGATGAGCGAGGTGAGGTAAGGGAGAAGGTCTCCGGAAATGGTCTGGAGAAGAGAGGAGGGGATAGGGTCAAGCGGGCAGGTTGTTGGGCGGCCGGCCGTCACAAGACGCGAGATTTCATCTGGAGAGAGGGGGGAGAAAGAGGTCTGAGCATAGGGTAGGGCAGTGTGAGCAGAACCAGCGGTGTCGTTTGACTTAGCAAACGAGGATCGGATGTCGTCGACCTTCTTTTCAAAATGGTTGACGAAGTCATCTGCAGAGAAGGAGGAGGGGGGAGGGAGGATTCAGGAGGGAGGAGAAGGTGGCAAAGAGCTTCCTAGGGTTAGAGGCAGATGCTTGGAATTTAGAATGGTAGAAAGTGGCTTTAGCAGCAGAGACAGAGGAGGAAAATGTAGAGAGGAGGGAGTGAAAGGATGCCAGGTCCGCAGGGAGGCGAGTTTTCCTCCATTTCCGCTCGGCTGCCCGGAGCCCTGTTCTGTGAGCTCGCAATGAGTCGTCGAGCCACGGAGCGGGAGGGAGGACCGAGCCGGCCTGGAGGATAGGGGACATAGAGAGTCAAAGGATGCAGAAAGGGAGGAGAGGAGGGTTGAGGAGGCAGAATCAGGAGATAGGTTGGAGAAAGTTTGAGCAGAGGGAAGAGATGATAGGATGGAAGAGGAGAGAGTAGCGGGGGAGAGAGAGCGAAGGTTGGGACGGCGCGATACCATCCGAGTAGGGGCAGTGTGGGAAGTGTTGGATGAGAGCGAGAGGGAAAAGGATACAAGGTAGTGGTCGGAGACTTGGAGGGGAGTTGCAATGAGGTTAGTGGAAGAACAGCATCTAGTAAAGATGAGGTCAAGCGTATTGCCTGCCTTGTGAGTAGGGGGGAAGGTGAGAGGGTGAGGTCAAAAGAGGAGAGGAGTGGAAAGAAGGAGGCAGAGAGGAATGAGTCAAAGGTAGACGTGGGGAGGTTAAAGTCACCCAGAACTGTGAGAGGTGAGCCGTCCTCAGGAAAGGAGCTTATCAAGGCATCAAGCTCATTGATGAACTCTCCGAGGAACCTGGAGGGCGATAAATGATAAGGATGTTAAGCTTGAAAGGGCTGGTAACTGTGACAGCATGGAATTCAAAGGAGGCGATAGACAGATGGGTAAGGGAGAAAGAGAGAAAGACCACTTGGGAGAGATGAGGATCCCGGTGCCACCACCCCGCTGACCAGAAGCTCTCGGGGTGTGCGAGAACACGTGGGCGGACGAGGAGAGAGCAGTAGGAGTAGCAGTGTTATCTGTGGTGATCCATGTTTCCGTCAGTGCCAAGAAGTCAAGGGACTGGAGGGAGGCATAGGCTGAGATGAACTCTGCCTTGTTGGCCGCAGATCGGCAGTTCCAGAGGCTACCGGAGACCTGGAACTCCACGTGGGTCGTACGCTGGGACCACCAGATTAGGGTGGCCGCGGCCACGCGGTGTGGAGCGTTTGTATGGTCTGTGCAGAGAGGAGAGAACAGGGATAGACAGACACATAGTTGACAGGCTACAGAAAAGGCTACGCTAATGCAAGGAGATTGGAATGACAAGTGGACTACACGTCTCGAATGTTCAGAAAGTTAAGCTTACGTAGCAAGAATCTTATTGACTAAAATGATTAAAATGATACAGTACTGCTGAAGTAGGCTAGCTGGCAGTAGCTGCGTTGTTGACACTACGCTAATCAAGTCGTTCCGTTGAGTGTAATAGTTTCTACAGTGCTGCTATTCGGGGGCTAGCTGGCTAGCTAGCAGTGTTGTTTACGTTACGTTGCGTTAAAAGAACGACAATAGCTGGCTAGCTAACCTAGGAAATCGCTCTAGACTACACAATTATCTTTGAAACAAAGACGGCTATGTAGCTAGCTATGTAGCTAGCTACGATCAAACAAATCAAATCAAATCAAATCAAATCAAATTTATTTATATAGCCCTTCGTACATCAGCTGATATCTCAAAGTGCTGTACAGAAACCCAGCCTAAAACCCCAAACAGCAAACAATGCAGGTGTAAAAGCACGGTGGCTAGGAAAACTCCCTAGAAAGGCCAAAACCTAGGAAGAAACCTAGAGAGGAACCGGGCTATGTGGGGTGGCCAGTCCTCTTCTGGCTGTGCCGGGTAGAGATTATAACAGAACATGACCAAGATGTTCAAATGTTCATAAATGACCAGCATGGTCGAATAATAATAAGGCAGAACAGTTGAAACTGGAGCAGCAGCACAGTCAGGTGGACTGGGGACAGCAAGGAGCCATCATGTCAGGTAGTCCTGGGGCACAGTCCTAGGGCTCAGGTCCTCCGAGAGAGAGAAAGAAAGAGGGAATTAGAGAGAGCATATGTGGGGTGGCCAGTCCTCTTCTGGCTGTGCCGGGTGGAGATTATAACAGAACGTGGCCAAGATGTTCAAATGTTCATAAATGACCAGCATGGTTGAATAATAGTAAGGCAGAACAGTTGAAACTGGAGCAGGAGCATGGCCAGGTGGACTGGGGACAGCAAGGAGTCCTCATGTCAGGTAGTCCTGGGACATGGTCCTAGGGCCCAGGCCAGTTGAAACTGGAGCAGCAGCATGGCCAGGTGGACTGGGGACAGCAAGGAGTCATCATGTCAGGTAGTCCTGGGGCATGGTCCTAGGGCTCAGGTCCTCCGAGAGAGAGAAAGAAAGAGAGAAGGAGAGAATTAGAGAACGCACACTTAGATTCACACAGGACACCGAATAGGACAGGAGAAGTACTCCAGATATAACAAACTGACCCTAGCCCCCCGACACATAAACTACTGCAGCATAAATACTGGAGGCTGAGACAGGAGGGGTCAGGAGACACTGTGGCCCCATCCGAGGACACCCCCGGACAGGGCCGTTGTACTGTAATGAAATGAAATGAAAATGTGATACTACCTGACCGGGTTGTTGAATTCGTTTCAGTAGACGTTGGCTAGCTGTTAGCTGTTAGCTGTTGGCTAGCTAGCAGAGTCTCCTACGTTAAGGACGACAAATAGCTGGCTAGCGAACCTCAGTGAATTAAGATAATCACTCCAAGACTACTCATCCACTACTCATCCAGTACTCATCCACTACTCAATCCAGATAACTATCGCCACCGAACAACCCCCTATCAACACTACAACACATCTATCTCCTCCTATATTCCCTTACCGCATCACCCTGCCACTCCAAGCCGCCTAACCTCTCAACACCCTACCCATAAACAAACATGAGGAGGCTGGTGGGAAGAGCTATTGCAGGATGGGCTGAATGTAATGGCTGGAATGGAATTCATGGAATCGAATCAAACGTGGTTTCTATACTGTATGTTTGTGTTTTGATACTGTTTCATTTCAGCCAATACAACGAGCCTGTCCTCCTATAGCGCCTCCCACCAGCCTCCTCTACCGTCCCCTCTCTCCATCCCTCTACCCTCCTTACAACCCACGTTCCCTCTCACCATCCCTACATCCCACTTCCCTTCTCTCATCCCTCTAACATCATTCCATTCCTCGTCCCCTCTCTCCATCCCTACATCTCACGTCCATCTCTCCCTCCCTCTACCACCCCTACATCCCACACCCCCTCTATCCATCCCTACACCTCACATACCCTCTCTCCAACCCTACATCCCACGTACCCTCTCTCCAACCCTACATCCCACGCCCCCTCTCTCCAACCCTACATCCCACGTACCCTCTCTCCAACCCTACATCCCACGCCCCCTCTCTCCAACCCTACATCCCACGTACCCTCTCCCCAACCCTACATCCCACATACCCTCTCTCCAACCCTACATCCCACGCCCCCTCTCTCCAACCCTACATCCCACATACCCTCTCTCCAACCCTACATCCCACGTACCCTCTATCCATCCCTACACCTCACATACCCTCTCTCCAACCCTACATCCCACGTACCCTCTCTCCAACCCTACATCCCACATACCCTCTCTCCAACCCTACATCCCACGTACCCTCTCTTCATCCCTCTACCATCCCTGAAATCACTCCAGTGTAGCTTATACCCCTCACCCAGGGCTCATCCTCTGAGGCAGACATATATTATTCATTAAAGTGGCCTCTACAGGTTTACGGTATGATATGCAAGCGTCTTGTTTGCAGAGGCACCTGTCAGAGAGAGAGGGGGGAGATTATATCACAGGATGACTCTCACTTTCAAAGCCACCCTGATAACGTTTAGTAAATTATTTAAATGCATGTGACAGGTGTCGGGCTGCGGGTGTCGCATTACATATCTGGATGTTATTTTTTCAGTTTTCTGTCTCCTTCTTTCTCTTATTCTCTCTCATTCCTTATGTCTTTTTCTTTCTCTCTCTCCTTTAAAGAGTCTCTTTTTCGCTGCTTATTGACGGCTATGCCCTTAGGCAAAAGCGACTGAAATACTTCAAATGCTTTCTGAATGTTGTCCTTGTTATTTTTATATACACATCTACACTCTGTTTACAAACTTGAGAAAAGAAAAAATAAACGTATAATTTAGTCTGCTTTTATCTTGTAATTCTATTCCCCTGCTCAAAGTGTTTCTCGATTATCACATGCATCTTTCTCTTCTATCTGCAACTCTTTATGAGAAATTAGAGGAAGTTGTGAGATGTTTTTAATAGTTCACCCAAATTATAAAATTATATTGATTTGCTGGTATAAGTATGGACAAGAAACAGAAGGGGTTCAACTGTAGAACCCAGTTCCTAAATTTGAATATATGTCACACCCTGACCATAGAGAGCTATAGTTCTCTATGGTGTAGTAGGTCAGGGCGTGACCAGGGGGTTATCCAGTATAGTTATTTCTATGTGGGTGCTAATAGGATTCCCAATTAGAGGCAGCTGTTTATCGTTGCCTCTGATTGGGGATCATATTTCGGTAAGTTGTTTCCCCACCTGTGTTTGTGGGATATTATTTAGTGTTTTGTGCACGTGCACCACGTTGTCACCTTTTGTTGTTAGTTTATTGATTTATTTGTTTTGTTCTTGCTAAGTTTCACTTTCTAATAAATATGTGGAACTCAACATCCGTTGCGCCTTGGTCCGTCTCTCCTCACGTTCGTGACAGAATATCCCAACAACAAAGGACCAAGCTGCGTGAACATGAGGTGAGGAGGTTTTGGACTTGGGAGGACATGAGAGGATGCGGAACCCTTCCTTGGCGGCAGACGGAAGGAAGAAATGGAGAACAGCGACGACACCAGGGTTCGCACCCACAGAAAGCCCAAGGGGGGGGGGGGCACGAGGGGTGGTCGGCAGAGCTGGCGGTCGAGCAGCGGAGAGTGCCAGAGCCTGTGTGGGAGTCGAGATAGAGGAATTTATTGAGAGATACAGGAGAGAGGTTCTGGCAAGGAGTATACTGCAGTGCAGGCATGCTGAAGAGCGCCTTCTCAGCCCGGTACCACCTGTGCCTGCTCCCTGCACTCGCCCTGAAGAGCCATAGCCTGTCAGGGAGGCAATGGGGAAGTTAGGAGAGAGTGAGATGAGAGAGATGTTGTGCAAGTGTGTTCTGCTCAACATCCGACCAGAGGATCCGGTTAGCAGTCTGGTGCCACGTGTGCCGGCTCCACGCACCAGGCCTCCAGTGCGCCTTCCCAGTCCGGTACGTCCTGTACCTGCTCCACGCACTAGGCTTCCAGTGCGCATTCATAGTCCAGAGCTTCCGGCGACGGTTCCCAGTCCGGAGCTTCCGGCGACGGTTCCCAGTCCGGAGCTTCCGGCGACGGTTCACAGTCCGGAGCTTCTGGCGACGGTTCCCAGTCCGGAGCTTCTGGCGACGGTTCCCAGTCCGGAGCTTCCGGCGACGGTTCACAGTCTGGAGCTTCTGGCGACGGGTTCCAGTCCGGAGCTTCCGGCGACGGTTCCCAGTCCGGAGCTTCCTCCGACGGATCCCAGTCCGGAGCTTCCGTCGACGGATCCCAGTCCGGAGCTTCCGGCAACGGTTCACAGTCCGGAGCTTCTGGCGACGGGTCCCAGTCCGGAGCTTCCGGCGACGGTTCCCAGTCCGGAGCTTCCTCCGACGGATCCCAGTCCGGAGCTTCCGTCGACGGTTCGCAGTCCGGAGCCTCTGGCGACGGTCCCCAGTCCGGAACCTCCTGCGACAGTCCCCAGTCCGGAACCTCCTGCGATGGTCCACACTCCCGATCCAGGGCAGGAGCTCTCCTCTGTGCCGATGCCCAGTCCAGACACGGGCCCAGTCCAGCTCCATGACAGGAGTCTTCCTCTGCGCCAGTGCCCAGTCCAGGCACGACATCCAATCCCTCTCCATGGCAGGAGTCTTCCTCTGCACCAGTGCCCAGTCCGGTGTTCAGTCCCGCTCCATGGTAGGAGCCTTCCTCTGCGTCGTGCCCAGTCCAGGCACGGCGACCAACCCAGCTCCATGGCCGGAGCCATCCTTGGCGCCGATGCCCAGTCCAGGCATGGCGTTCAGCCTGGCGCCATGGCCGGATCCGGGGTCTGGGCGGGGTTACGACCTGCACTGGAGGTCGACACTAATCACTAATTTTTGTCTCTGGGACACTCAGGATGACAAATCAGAGCAAGATTACTGAATGTAAGTACGTAATTTACCTTCAGAGGTGAATGTATCAAACCAGTTGCCATGATACATTTTTTTGTTGTTGATGTGCACTCCTCAAACAATAGTATGGTATTTTTTGCACTGTAATAGCTTTTTTATTTTTTTTTATTTTTTTTATTTCACCTTTATTTAACCAGGTAGGCTAGTTGAGAACAAGTTCTCATTTGCAACTGCGACCTGGCCAAGATAAAGCATAGCAGTATGAACAGACAACAACACAGAGTTACACATGGAGTAAACAATTAACAAGTCAATAACACAGTAGAAAAAAGGGGGGAGTCTATATACAATGTAGCTGCTGTAAATTCGACAGAGCAGTTAGATTAACACAAATTTTAGCTTTCTGCATATATAAGACATGTCTATCACCTGGAAAGTTGGCTGTTACTTACGTCATTCTAGTCAAATTAGCGCACGTTAGCAACAACCGTCCCTATATAGGAACACCGATCCCGTAGAGGATTTATCATATATATTCGATAATATATCCGTCGAGGCAATTGGTTTCTCATAAGTAGCGATTGGAAAAATGGCTACCTCAGTATTTTACGCAAGATTTTCTGCGGGAGACACCATGTGACCACATGCTATATATGGTCCCTTACTGCCATTCTTCAATGGAAATGACTAAAAAGACGTCACAATGCTGTAGAAACGTTGGGGAATGCGTGGAAAACGTAACCTCATTCGTAGCTCATTCACAGCCATATAAGGAGTCATTGGCATGAGGCGGTTTTAAAACATTAGGCACTTCCTGGTTGGATTTTTATCTGGGTTTCGCCTGTAACATCAGTTCTGTGGCACTCACAGACAATATCTTTGCAGTTTTGGAAACGTCAGAGTGTTTTCTTTCCAAAGCTGTCAATTATATACATAGTCGAGCATCTTTTCATGACAAAATATCTTGTTTAAAACGGGAATGTTTTTCATCCCAAAAATGTAATAGCGCCACCTAGTCGCAAGAAGTTAAGTAATCCTGTCTAACGTGGCCTTTTTTGAAGATGTATCACGTAGTAAAATTGCCTAAACCTAATGTCAAGTTAAAGTGTACTGTTAGCTAGCTAACGTTGGCTGGCTGGCTTGCTACCTAACGTTATGTGTATGATCTCCACGTTCTGGAGGACAGAATATTGAAATCAGTGGAAATTGAGTATGATAGGTGAGTGAAAATAATAGTGGTCCTAAAACGGAACCTATTGTGGTCCTAAAACGGAACCTTGAGGAACACTGAAATTTACAGTTGATTTGTCAGAGGACGAACCATTCACGGAGAGAAACTGATATCTTTCCGTCAGATAAGATCTAAACCAAGTCAGAACTTGGTCCGTGTAGACCAATTTGGGTTTCCAATCTCTCCAAAAGAATGTGGTGATCGATGGTATCAAAGGCAGCACTAAGGTCTAGGAGCACGAGGACAGATGCAGAGCCTCGGTCTGACGCCATTAAAAGGTAATTTACCACCTTCACAAGTGCAGTCTCAGTGCTATGATGGCGTCTAAAACCAGACTGAAGCATTTTGTATACATTGTTTGTCTTCAGGAAGGCAGTGAGTTGCTGCACAACATCTTTTTCTAAATTTTTTGAGAGGAATGGAAGATTCGATATAGGCAGATAGATTTTAAAATATTTTATGGGTCAAGGTTTGGCTTTTTCAAGAGAAGCTTTATTACTGCCACTTTTAGTGAGTTTGGTACACATCCGGTGGATAGAGAGCCGTTTATTATGTTCAATATAGGAGGGCCAAGCACAGGAAGCAGCTCTTTCCGCAGTTTAGTTGGAATAGGGTCCAGTATGCAGCTTGAAGGTTTAGAGGCCATGATTATTTTCATCATTGTGTCAAGAGATATAGTACTTAAACACTTGTCTCCATTGATCCTAGGTCCTGGCAGAGTTTTGCAGACTCAGGACAACTGAGCTTTGGAGGAATACGCAGATTTAAAGAGGAGTCCATAATTTGCTTTCTAATGATTATGATCCTTTCCTCAAAGAAGTTAATGAATGTATTACTGCTGAAGTGAAAGCCATCCTCTCTGGGGAATGCTGCTTTTTTAGTTAGCTTTGTGACAGTATCAAAAATACATTTTGGATCGTTCTTATATTCCTCAATTACGTTGGAAAAATAGGATGATCGAGCAGCAGTGAGGGCTCTTCGATACTGCAGCGTACTGTCTTTCCAAGCTAGTCGGAACACTTCCAGTTTGGTGTGGCGCCATTTCCATTTCAATTTTCTGGAAGCTTGCTTCAGAGCTCTGGTATTTTCTGTATACCAGGGAGCTAGTTTCTTATGACAAATATTTTTCGTTTTTAGGGGTGCAACTGCATCTAGGGTATTGTGCAAGGCTAAATTGAGTCCCTCAGTTAGGTGGTTAAACATACTGACCAGCTCAAAGACAATTGCAGACCAATCCAAACTCAACTCTTGGCTTGGCTTGCGGGAAGGTTGCTGACTTTTTCTGTGGCTAAACCAACTACACTCGTAATTCAAAAAAGGTTTTTGTATTTACTGATGGCATACACGTTTGTTATTAAGGCACATGAAAGTTCATATGTACAAGACGGCTTTTCTGCAAAAAAAGTTCACGTTCAAATTGCTCTGCTGTGAAATAGTGACCCGCGACATACTCCTAGTTTCCTGAAACGAGTCACATATGGAACCATGTAGTAACCAACGAAGCGTTAAACAAATCATAATATATTTTAGATTTTAGATTCTTCAAAGTAGCCACCCTTTGCCTTGATGATAGCTTTGCAACCTCTTGGCATTCTCTCAACCAGCATCATGAGCTACAGTAGAAACCACTACTAAAGGACGCCAATAAGAAGAGAGACTTGCTTGGGCCAAGAAACACGAGAAATGGACATTAGACTGGTGGAAATCTGTCCTTTGGTGTGATTCCAAATTTGAGATTTTGATTCCAACTGCCGTGAGATGCAGAGTAGGTGAATGGATGATCTCCACATGTGTGTTTCCCACCGTGAAGCATGGAGGAGGAGGTGTGATGGTGTGGGTGTGCTTTGCTGGTTATTCTGTTGGTGATTTATTTAGCATTCTGCAGCGATACGCCATCCCATCTGGTTTGAGCTTCGTGGGACCCTAATTTGTTTTTCAACAGGACAATGACCCAAAACACACCTCCAGGTAGTATAAGGGCTATTTGACCAAGGATAGTGATGGAGTGCTGCATCAGATGACCTGGCCTCCTCAATCACTCAACCTCAACCCAATTGAGATGGTTTGGGATGAGTTGGACCACAAAGTGAAGGAGAAGCAGCCAACTAGTGCTCAGCATATGTGGGTTCTCCTTCAAGACTTTTGGAAAAGCATTCCTCTTAAAGCTGGTTGAGAGAATGCCAAGGGTATGAAAAACTTTCATCAAGGCAAAGGGTGGCTATTTTTAAGAATCTCAAATATAAAAAATATGTGTTTAACACTTTTTTGGTTACTCCATGATTCCATGTGTTATTTCATAGTTTTGATGTCTTCACTATTATTCTACAATGTATAAAATAGTAAAATACAGAAAAACCCATGAATGAGTAAGTGTGTCATAACCTTTGACTGGTACTGGATAGTTGGTCATTTTAAGCTCCCTTATGATGCTTAATTAAAGGACAGTGCCAGGATCGCCTGATGATGTTAATGTCAGTGTATGCGTGAAGGGCTGTAGGAAGTCAAGCCCAGGAGAGCATATACTTGGTAGTAACATAGAGCCTTTTATTTGGCGAACCAAAAGCACACGGCACAAATGAACACGACATACAAAATACGGGTTGAACATAATCCAGCACAACCAGCCTAAAGTGCGCATACATGAACACAGATAAACAGTACCACATAAAGACATGGGGGAAACAGAGGGTTAAATACACAACACATAATGAGGGAAATGAGAACAAGGTGTTTGGAAAAACAAGACAAAACAAATGGAACATTAAAAATGGATCGGCAATGGCTAGAAGACTGGAACACCGCCCGAACAAGGAGAGGCATTGACTTGGCAGAAGTCGTGACAGTTAAAGAAGTTGAACCGACTTGTGGTGCTCAAGGATAGTTGAAGGATAGTTGAAGGATAGCTGAAGGATAGTTGAAGGATAGCTGAAGGATAGCTGAAGGATAGTTGAAGGATAGTTGAAGGATAGCTGAAGGATAGCTGAAGGATAGCTCAAGGATAGCTCAAGGATAGTTGAAGGATAGTTGAAGGATAGCTGAAGGATAGCTGAAGGATAGTTGAAGGATAGTTGAAGGATAGCTGAAGGATAGTTGAAGGATAGCTGAAGGATAGCTGAAGGATAGTTGAAGGATAGTTGAAGGATAGCTGAAGGATAGCTGAAGGATAGCTCTGCGCATTCGGCCAGTTCAGAAACAAATAATCATTTGCAGTAGGCAGCTGCCTATACCCTAATAGGCCTATAACTACAGTACATGGTTTAGCTATTTGTAGGCAGTAGCTTCATGTGAATACAAATACATTTAGGTTAATATCATTGCACTGTTTGCGAGGAGAGTTTTATTGTGAGTAGGCATTTAATTTAATTGTGTGGCTTACATGCTGTATCGTAAATAAACTTGGATTTGAATAGCTTGAACACAATTATAATATACCCTATTACAGAATAAAATATGTGAACACAACTTATAGAATTTATTTGCATAGATTAAACATTCTATTGAATCAATTGGCCAAGTATTGAACATAATTATCACTACGTAGAATTGCAGGAATGATGAATTTCGATTTATTTCCTACGTTCTGATTGGCGACATTGGTTAAGTCACCAACGGACCTTCGCAGTGCACACACACACACACACACACACACACACACACACACACACACACACACACACACACACACACACACACACACACACACACACACACACACACACACACACACACACACACACACACACACAGAGTGGTGGTGTCCCATAGACAACAACCTTTATCTCAATTCTGGGTTATCTGGAATTGGTTGTGCTATCAGTGAAAAAGGCGCATCTTTAACCGCCTTCATGTGATTATGTTGTCATGACAACCGGTACATGTTGAAATGGGAGAACAATGCTATTGAATGCCAATATGGGACCTTGCAGGAGAAAAAAAAATCCACGGCCCTTTTTACTTCATGCCAATAGACATCATACACATTACAATCCTACATCAGTGCTTCACATTTCTTTGTCAAACAAATATAAATGAACTTTGATTCATGTGGGGAGTGAATAAAGATCATTAATCTACTCTTGATTTTGATACATACTTTTAATTATATAAATATTTTGGCCACTAAGATTTTTTGAAAGAGCCCCATGTGCTTTAAATCCACTAAAAGGCCCCTCATATCTTTAACATTTATGCAAAACACAGAAACTATACCATTAGAGAGATGGGAAAGTGCACTACAATATGGTAATCGATGCAAATACATCACCTTGATGCAAAACGTGTCTATATAACTATGAACATTTCAGGAATTCAAGGTAGGAAAGATTAAAGTACTGAAGACCAAAGTGTAGTTTTATGAAAAGGGGGTGACCCTGCCAATCATTCCATGTTCTTATCTTGAGCCAATCTATTACTGTCAAGGCAGATCAAATCATCTTTTAAAAGTAACACAGGATAGAAAATGTCCAGAAGAAAAGTTACCCTGTTGGTTTTATTGTTTCTTTACTCGCCTACTAGATGTGGCAGTGTGCGCCTGCTTTTCCCCCACATAGAACTAATGAACCAGATGGAAATAACCAACTAATCATAGTTGTCAATCAAGTTCATGAGTATTCTAATCAGGTGTGCTAGTGCTGGGCTGGAACATACGCCTACACACAGTGCAACCTGTGTTGGCCACAGCTGCTCTCGACAATGAATCCCTTTTGCTTTGTCATGCTTCTCATAATTGTTTACTTTTCTATTCTAGATGGTTGCAGATAGAACCAATACAGTGTGAGAGGAGACTCGAAACACTGCATACTATGCTCCCATAGTAGTACATATATTTCACAATGTTTTTTACCAACCAGGAAACCCGATGAGGACCAGAGTGGTTGATACAGAGAAGGAAGAGGAGGTGAGACATCCCACTCCCTAACATTTTCTGGTTCATTGGAAGTCAATGAACTCAGCAGACCAGATCCAGCTGCTATCACATTGGTGTCTATGGGAGAGCCACCCCTTATTAAGTAGACTGGAACATACCATTTTAAAAAAATAATCTTGATATCCAATTGTGATTTTGTCTCATTGTTGCAACTCTCCAAAACATGACCCACAAAACTGCACTTCTTAACACCTGCCCGCTTAACCCGGAAGCTAGCTGCACCAACGTGTCGGAGGAAACACCTTAGAACCGACGACTGACGGCACCTGCTGGCACCCGGTCCGCCATAATGCAGTCGCTAGATCGCGATGAGCCATGTACAGCCCCCCTAGCCATACCCTCCCCTAAACCCAATGGCGCTGGGCCAATTGTGCGCCATCCTATGGGACACCGGTTGACACACAGCCTGGGATCAAACCCGGGTCTGTAGTGACGCCTCAAGCACTGCGATACAGTGCCTTAGACTGCTGCGCCACTCGGGAGCCCAACATACCATTTTTTATAGTATACTGCCTGAGTGAACTATGTTCATTTCTCCATCATCTTTGGTTGAAACACCAACTAATTAAATCACATGGCAGCATAAAATCAGAGACGGAAGAGGAAACGAAACATCCCACTCCCTAATTTCATATAGAGTCAATGAACTAAGCAGACTCGAACCAGCTGCTAATGCATTGGTACATATAGTATGGGAGAGCCACCTGGTTAAGAAGACAAGAACTGACCATTTTTCAATTGTACATTTTCTTGAGTGGGGCATTTTCATTTATCTACCATCTTTGTTGGAATGCAGTGTACGGAGTCTCTTTTCACCTTTTTAATTTGTTTAGAAATCCAGCACCTGCTTAGAGAAAATCGATTAACATATGGATCCCTATCCAAATAGAACCATACATGGTGTAACTTATGGTAGATACTATGTATACTGATGTAGGGATGTTTATTGAAACGCTGAGTTTTGGGGAGGTAACGTCACAGAAGAGGAGCTCTAAGTACCAGATCTTCAGGAAAAATGCATTTTTATCTTGAGAAAATGAAGGCGAAGAATGCCTTAGTGCCGTCTCGTGCAGTGTTTTGACTCAAATAGTTTTTGGCTAGGAGAGCTGAACATATTGGAGTAGGCTTATTTGGCTTCCAACAACAGGGAGAAAAGGGTGGTTTTGTGTTCTGATTAAATTCCCTGGCAGGCTGTGCAACATAAGAGACTCGTATGTATTAATACTGTTGGTTTCTAATCCTGTTAATGAAAAATGTTCTTTTTCACAGCCATTGGCATTGGAGTGTGAAGCTCTCTAGTGAGAAGAGGGGTATGAATGTGCTAGGAACAGCCTCCTCACGGCAGAATGTTGCAACCAATTGAAAATGTGATTTGGACACAAACACGGCATATGAATGCATTTATTCCTACACCTGAGCATTACAAAACTCTAAGTAGAATGGACTTTTGTGGGAAAAGTCATACTGCAAAAGTATTTTGCCTGAAAGGAGTCGGCATTAGATTTTAAAAGTCACTTTCTATGCTTGATCGTTTGATCTTTAACCAGGGGAGACCTCGCCTTGGGCATGGTCCGAATGTAAAATCAATAAATCTGATGTAGACCTCATAATCCATTATTGCCTGTCCCAAAGAGGTGAGAGGACCTGAAGAACCAAGACTCACATGGTTAAGACACAGAGAAACACACCCATTAGCCGTTTATGGCTTCTCTTTCATTCTTTCCAATAAAAAGAAGCCTTTGGAAAAAGACATAAAGGGAGAAAGGAAGACGGAAAGAGAAGAATGATGGGGAAATATTGCTCTTTCCCTTGGATATGATATGATCAGAGCAAAGCTGAATGTGGTTATTGCTTTGTGGAAAATTGCTGGAGCGCTGAATTAGATTGGGTCACCCCACAAAAAGCCAGATAAGGCTGCAACAAAAGCAGCTTTAGATCGATCTCCCATGACAAAACGGGACAACATAAATATAAACAGATTATGACTCGGAGAAACGGCTTCATTTCCAATCAGAGGCCTGCTCCGGTCGTCATTGCCAAAGCAGAGGTTGTCATGCTGTGAGGACCCACAATGCATTTCTGCTGATTGATGGCTTCTGGTGGACACACCGTTACCAAATGGAATGACAAGGGAATCAACCCTGTTTCTAAGTGGAAGAGCTACAGTTATCCGTATTTCCCGGACTAGGTTTATTACTTTTCCCGCACATGGGGATGGGAAACATGGGATTAAGCTGTGAGGCAGTCTGAGAAAACATTTAGGATTTATTGTGGAGGAAACGGCATCTGGACAGCGAGGTTGTCAAAGCTGACAAAAGGGATCCAATATTACAGCTTGGTCACTCTAATCTTATGAGTGGTGAGAGAGCAAAGTGATATTGTAGATAAAAGTAATCTACTTGGCAGAGGAAGATTTGTGGTCCTCATTTGCTTGTGAGGGCCTCAAAGGAGTGTGCATGTATGGCACACAGCACACACACATGCGTACATCAGGCTTTCACTCTTAAATAAATTATATACTCTTCTATTGCTGCCCTGACACAGTGGTAAATTATGACTGTTGTGGTAGAGTCAATCAGTGATGGTCAGTGACGATTAAGATGCGGAAGGATTTTTTTATTTAAATGAGCATGGCCATATTCCTATTACTGCATATTGGATGACTCATTCATATTCCATTCACCCAGCTGTGTTCAATTGGACAAATGCAGGTATGTTTATCCCTGTTTCATTTTGTTTGCTTTCTTAAGGACATACCCACATTTAACTGCCTGTAGCTCAGGCCCTGAAGCAAGGATATGCATATTCTTGGTATCATTTGAAAGGAAACACTTCGATGTTTGTGGAAACATGAAAGGAATGTAGGAGAATAAAACACAATAGATCTGGTAAAAGATAATACAAAGAAAAAAAACTGTTATTTTGTATTTGTTTTGTACCATCATCTTTGAAATGTAAGAGAAAGGCCATAATGTATTATTCCAGCCCAGGTGCAATTTAGAATTTGTCCACTAGGTGGAAGCAGTGTATGTGCAAAGTTTTAGACTGATCCAATGAATCATTGGATGTCTGTTCAAAATTCTGTATCAAGACTGCCCAAATATGCCAAATTTGTTTATCAAAAACCTTTCAGGTTAAACATTGT
Source organism: Oncorhynchus keta (assembly GCF_023373465.1). NCBI lineage: Eukaryota > Metazoa > Chordata > Actinopteri > Salmoniformes > Salmonidae > Oncorhynchus > Oncorhynchus keta. The sequence continues at coordinate 68,490,954 of NC_068424.1, forward strand.
GCACTCTCCTCAAACAATAGCATTGTATTCTTTCACTGTTATAGCTGTAAATTCGACAGTGCAATTAGATTGGCAGAAAGCTTAAATTCTTGTTAATATCTGATATGTCTATGTCCTGGGAAACCCACTACAATCATGCAGTACAGTGTACAGTCAGCAGCAAGCAGTTTAGCAGTTATACAGGTGGGCCTCGGTGGCAATACATCCATAAAACCAAAAGCTTACCTTGACTTGGAAGAGTTCCAGTGGTGGATAGCCATAGCCAGCTAGATAAGATAGCATCTCTCTCTGTTAGAGCTGGATATTTGAGTAGTCTGTAGCTGCATTTGCTAGCTAAGATAAATGAATTTGTTCAAAATTGTTCTAATATTTTCCGTCTCTCTCTTTGAGTCAACTACTCACCATATGTTATGCACTGCAGTGCTTGCTAGCTGTAGCTTATGCTTTCAGTACTAGATTCATTCTCTGATCCTTTGATTGGGTGGACAATATGTCCGTTCATGCTGCAAGAGCCCTGATAGGTTGGAGGACATTGTCCAGAAGATGTCATAATTACTGTGTAAGTCTATGGAAGGGAGTGAGAACCATGACCCTTCCAGGTTTTGCACTGAAGTCAATGTACCAAGAGGAAGATGGAATCTAACTGTCCTCCGGCTACACCCTGGATCTACCCCATGGTGCTGTTGAGGCCACAATAACCTTCATTTCAAAACAGTGTGTTTTAATCAACGACTTGATGAGATGGTAATATATTTAGTATAGTTTCACTATTTGTATTTTTATGAAATTCACTGAGGAGGATGGTCCTCTCTTTCCTCCTCTGAGGAGCCTCCACTGGTGTAAACGGAGGGGAATTCATTATGTATGGATGAAGGGTGTTAGAAAGGTTGTTTTTTTAGGGCAGATTTCCCTCGTAAGCATCTTGCGCTGATTGGCGATCAGCACCATTAGCTGAAAACCTTGATTGACTACTGGGTTGACCACATAGCACTGAAATAAAACCAGCATATGCGTGCACACGGGGCAATTCATACCCTTGCCCTTTGGATCTACAGCAGAAGATGATGGTAGTTCAAATATTAACTCTTAAGTCACTTGATCTGAACACATGACTAAAATGCTGGAGGAGTGCATGGTTTCTATGCAACATGAAAGTCAATTCCCATTGGGCAGTGAAAATAATTGTGCTTCTGATATCCACTGGTACTGAAACAACCCATCAGCCTGTCAGAGCTTGAGACTTATAAGGCCTGTGATCATTTCAATAAGCAGAGAGATAAAAGCAAAAGAAGGGGAAATTCTTCAATGAAAAATCTCTTTTCAAATAAAATAAAATGTTATTTGTCATGTGCTCAGTTTATAGGCATATAATATGTGCAGCGAAATGCATTTGTGCTAGCTTCCTCAACAATGCAGTACATTAATCAAATGTCAATAATAACAATATTTGTGTCTATGATGAAAGGACTGTTTGAGGCTGCACCTTCCTCCCCACAAGCCTTCTCCTCCATCTCAAACTGATTTGGGCACCAGCACCTTCAAAACACAATTGAAACATAGGTTGCTTAAATGATAACAGCAGTGGTGATACTCAGAGAACGGTGGAGTAGAGACATTTAAAAGTCTACATGCTGTGGGTGTAGCCTCTGATCTGATTGTTATGGTTTTCCTATAGTTAGCCAACATGCTACGTACACAACAATACCACTCAATACACTACAATACCACTACACTACAATACCACTCATTACACAATAACACCACTCAATACAATACCACTCACTACACTACACAATACCAGATGACAATACCACTACACTAAATTACAATATCACTACACTACAATACCACTACACTACCACTCACTACACTACAATAGCACTACACTACCAGACAATACAACTACACTACCATGATACTACAATAGATTAAATCAAATCAAATGTTATTTGTCACATACACATGTTTAGCAGATGTTGATGTGAGTGTAGCGAAATGCTTGTGGTTCTGATTCCGAGTGTAGCGAAATGCTTGTGGTTCTGATTCCGAGTGACTGTTCCACTGGATGTCTTAAGGTGAATGCACCAATTTGTAAGTCGCTCTGCATAAGAGCGTCTGCTAAATGACTTAAATGTAATGATGTAATGTAAATGAGTGTAGTGAAATGCTTGTGGTTCTGATTCCGAGTGTAGTGAAATGCTTGTGGTTCTGATTCCGAGTGTAGTGAAATGCTTGTGGTTCTGATTCCAAGTGTAGTGAAATGCTTGTGGTTATGATTCCGAGTGTAGCGAAATGCTTGTGGTTCTGATTCCGAGTGTAGCGAAATGCTTGTGGTTCTGATTCTGACAGTGCAGTAATATCCAACAAGTAAATTAACAGTTCCCCAACAACTACCTAATACACATATGAATCTAAAAGGGTGAATGAGAATATATACATATAAATATATGGATGAATGATGGCTGAGCGGCATAAGCATGGTGCAATCAATTATATAAAATACAGTATATACATATGATATGAATAATGTAAGATATGTAAACATTACTAAAGTGGCATTATTTAAAGTGGCATTGTTTAAAGTGACTAGTGATCCATTTATTAAAGTGGCCATTGATTTGTTCTCTGAGTTAGTGATTGTTGTTTAGCAGTCTGATGGCCTTGAGATAGAAGCTGTTCTTCAGTCTCTCGGTCCCAGCATTGATGTACCTGTACTGACCTCGCCTTCTGGATGGTAGCGGTGTGAACAGGCAGTGGTTCAGGTGGTTGTTGTCTTTGATTCTGTTTTTTGCCTTCCTGTGACATCAGGTGCTATAGGTGTCATGGAGGGCAGGTAGTTTGCCCCAGTTGATGCGTTGTGTAGACCACCCTTTGGAGAGTCTTGCGGATGAGGGCGGAGCAGTTGCCATACCAGGCTGTGATACAGCCCGACAGGATGCACTCGACTGTGGATTTGTAAAAGTTAGTCAGGGTTTTGGGTGACAAGCCAAATTTCTTCAGCCTCCTGAGGTTGCCTTCTTCACCACACTCTTTGTGTGGGCGGTGTCGTGTCTTTGGCTATGCCGGATTAAGTGATATGACATGCTATTCTATGAAATAATTTCTTCGTAATTATTATTACCTGATTGAGCTAATCATGTAAATGTAATTAACTAGAGAGTCGGGGCACCACAAAATAATATTTATAGAGCTGTTATCTTCCGAATAAACTCTTAAAGACCTAGTAATATTTTACATCAATAGCAGTCAATATTAATCCTCACCTTAATTCAGTCTCATCTGAAAGTTGGAAATTCTTGGTTATCTTCACGAACCCTGGCTAACAAGTTGAATCAGCAATGCAAAATTGGGTTTAATTATTTATTTACTAAATACCAGACTAATCACACAGAATTACACATACACATAATTAATCATAACTTGATTACAAATTACGTCATAAAGGAAAACGTCCCTAGCGGGCGGAACAGATATGACAACTTGTTACACAAGTGAGTGAAAACATCCGAAGATCATCAAAGGTAAACGATTAATATGATTGCTTTTCTGATTTTCGTGAACAAGCTACTTGATGCTATGTGTACTTCATGTTTTGTTGTGCAATCGATAAATTTACACAAACGCTTGGATTGCTTTCGCTGTAAAGCATAATTTCTAAATCTGACACAATAGGTGGATTAACAAAAGGCTCATGCATATTCTAGCATCTGGTCCTGAGAAATAAGCGGTTTACTTTGGGAATGTTATCTTTCCAAACATAAAAATAGTGCCCCCTAATTTCAAGAGGTTAAGTACCACCGCATATGTTCAATTGGTCAGATTACCAGAATATAGTTAATTTCCCCCACCTTCTGATGTTCCCAGAATCTCTATGTTAACCAAGGGGTTTGCAAATGTAACATCAGTAGGGTAGAGAGAGGAAAAAGGGGGGAAGAGGTATTTATGACTGTCATAAACCTAACCCCCAGGCCAACGTCATGACAGTGGACAATTTCAGTTTGTCGTTGATGTGTACGCAGAGGAACTAAAAAATGTCCACTTCCTCCAATCAAGCCCACTACTGTTGTGTCGTCTGCAAACTTGATGATTGAGTTGGAGGTGTGCATGGCCACGCAGTCGTGGGTGAACAGGGAGTACAGGAGGGGGCTGAGCATGCACCCTTGTGGGGCCCCAGTGTTGAGGGTAAACGAGGTGGAGATGTTTCCTACCTTCACCACCTGGGAAAGGCCCATCAGAAAGTCCAGGACCCAATTGCACAGGGTGGGGTTGAGGCCCAGGGCTGAGCTTGGAGGGTACTATGGTGTTGAATGCTGAGCTGTAGTCAATGAACAGCATTCTTACATAGGTATTCCTCTTGTCCAGATGGGATAGGGCAATGTGCAGTGTGATGGCGATTGCACCGTCTGTGGACGTGTTAGGGCGGTATGCAAACTCAAGTGGGCCTAGGGTGGCCGGTAAGGTGAAGGTGATATGATCCTTGACTAGTCTCTCAAAGCACTTCATGATGACAGAGGTGAGTGCTTTGTGGCGGGAGTCATTTAGTTAAGTTACCTATGCCTTATTGGGTACAGGAACAATAATGGCCATCTTGAAGCATGTGGGGACAGCAGACTGGGATAGGGAGTGATTGAATATGTCTGTAAACACATCTGCTCATGCTCTGAGGATGCAGCTAGGGATGCCGTCTGGGCCAGCAGCCATGCGGGGGTTAACACGATTAAATGTTTCTCAGGTCAGCTACGGTGAAGGAGAGGTGGGGGGATGCAGTTCTTGTTAGTGGGCCGCAACGGTGGCACTGTATTGTCCTCAAAGCGGACAAAGGTGTTTATTTTGTCTGAAGCGTGACATCGGTGTCCGTGACGTGGCTGGTTTTCTTTTTGGAGTCCATGATTTCCTGTAGACCCTGCCACATACGTCTCTTGTCAGAGCCGTTAAATTGTGACTCCACTTTGTCCCTGTACCGGCTTTCACTTTTTTGATTGCCTTGCGGAGGGAATAAATACACGGTTTATATTCAGCAATTTTTCCAGACCTCTTTCCATGGTTAAATGCAATGATTTGCGCATTCAGTTTGAGCAATGTCTCCATCCATCCACAGTTTCTGGTTAGGGTAGGTTTTAATAGTCACAGTGTGTACAACATCTCCAATGCACTTCCTTATAAATTCACTCGCCAAGTTAGCGCATAGGGCGATGTTATTCTCTGAGGCTGACCAGAACATATCCCAGTCCGCGTGATCAAAACAATCTTGAAGTGTGTATTCTGATTGGTCAGACCAGCGTTGAATGGTTCTAGTTACTGGTACATCCTGCTTGAGTTTCTGCCTATAAGACAGTAGGAGCAAGATGGCACCGTGGTACGATTTAGCGAAGGGAGGGCGGGGGAGGGCTTTGTATGCATCTTGGATGTTAGAGTAGCAGTGGTCGAGTGTATTACCCACGTGAGTAGTGTAATCAATATGCTGTTGGGATTTAGGTAGACTTGTTCTCAAATTTGCTTTGTTAAAATCCCCAGCTACAATAAATGCAGCCTCAGGATATATGGTTTCCAGTTTACATAGAGTTCAGTGAAGTTCCTTTAGGGCCATCTTGGTGTCTGCTTGAGGGGGAATGTACACAGCTGTGAAGTTAACTGACAAGAATTATCTTGATAGGTAAAATGGCTGGTACTTGATTGTAAGGAATTCTCGATCGGGTGGGCAGAAGGACTTGAGTTCCTGTATGTTGTTAGGACTACACCATGAGTTGTTAATCATGAACCATACACCCCCGCCCTTCCTCTTCCCAGTGAGGTGTTCTTCCCAGAGAGGAAGCATGGGTGCATGGAGAAGCCCGGTGGCTGAACTGAATCCAACAACATATCCCGAGAGACCCATGTTTCCTTGAAACAGAATGTTACAATCTCTGATGTGTCTCTGGAAGGTAACCCTTGCTTGAATTTCATCTACCTTGTTGTCAAGAGACTGGACATTGGCGAGTAGTATACTCGGGAGCAGTGGGCAATGTGCAAATCTATGGAGCCTGAGCAGGAGGCCGTTCCGTCTGCCCCTTCTGTGGCGCCGTTGTCTTGGGTCAGCTTCTGGGATTAAATCCATTGTCCTGGGTGGTGGTCCAATCAGAGGATCCGCTTCGGGAATGTCACGTTCTGACCTTTATTTCCTTTGTTTTGTATTTATTTAGTATGGTCAGGGCATGAATTGGGTGGGCAGTCTATGTCTGTTTTTCTATGATTTGGGTATTTCTATGTTTCGGCCTAGTATGGTTCTCAATCAGAGGCAGGTGTCATTAGTTGTCTCTGATTGAGAATCATACTTAGGTAGCCTGGGTTGCACTGTTTGTTTGTGGGTGATTGTTTATGTTGATGGCTTGTTTCAGGGCAGCTCACATTAGCTTCACGGTTGTTATTTTGTTCACGGTTGTTATCCTGTTTTTGTATAGTGTTTCAGTGTTCAGTTCTTTCTTTAATTAAACATTCAACGTGAACACATATCACGCTGCATTTTGGTCCTCTGATCCTTCTCCCCTCTCCTCTTCAGATGATGAAGAGGAGGACGACCATGACAGAATCACCCACCAACCAAGGACCAAGCGGCGTGGTAAAGGACAGCGACGACAGCAGCAGCAGCAGCAACAGAGGCCAGCATCACAGGACTCCTGGACATGGGAGGAGATACTGAACGGAGAGGGACCCTGGGCACAGGCTGGGGAATATCGCCGCCCCAAAGCAGAGCTGGAGGCAGCGAAAGCTGAGCGGCGGCGATATGAGGAGGCAGCACGGCAGCGCGACAGGTACGAGAGGCAGCCCCAAAAAAATGTGTTTTGGGGGTGGCAGACGAGGTGTGGTACTAAGCCAGGTAGCAGACCTGAGCTCACTCCTCGTGCTTATTATAAGCAGCGCATGACTGGTCAGGCACCGTGTTATGCGGTTAAGCGCACGGTGTCACCAGTACGTGCCCATAGCCCGGTGCGCTATAAGGCAGCCCCCCGAAAGTGCCATGCGAGTGTGGGCATCGAGCCAGGGCGTATGGTGCCTGCTCAGCGGGTCTGGTCGCCGGTACGCAGTTTTGGTCCAGGGTATCCTGCGCCGGCTCTGCGTGCTGTGTCTTCGGGCGCTGGGAGGGTGCAGTGCGTCCTCTGCCTGAGCTCCGCTCGTGCCGGGAAAATGTGGGAGTGGAGCCTAAGGGAGAGGTGCGGGTAGTAAGCACTAGATCTCCCGTGCTTACCCACAGCCTGGTTCAACCTGTGCCTGCAAACTGGAGAGTCCGGACTAGAGTAGTTGTCCAGCCTGGGGAAGTGGTGCCAAGGTTGCGCACCAGAGCTCCAGTGCTCCCCACAGCCCGGTCCTTCAGGCTCCTCCTAACATCAAGCCTCCTGAAGGTCTCCCTAGCCTGGTGGTTCCTGTGGCAGCCCCACGCACCAGGCTGTCTCTCTGTCTCCTCCCTGCAGGTGGTCCCGCCTGTCCGGCGCTGCTGCCGGAGTCTCCCGCCTGTCCGGCGCTGCTGCCGGAGTCTCCCGCCTGTCCGGCGCTGCTGCCGGAGTCTCCCGCCTGTCCGGCGCTGCTGCCGGAGTCTCCCGCCTGTCCGGCGCTGCTGCCGGAGTCTCCCGCCTGTCCGGCGCTGCTGCCGGAGTCTCCCGCCTGTCCGGCGCTGCTGCCGGAGTCTCCCGCCTGTCCGGCGCTGCTGCCGGAGTCTCCCGCCTGTCCGGCGCTGCTGCCGGAGTCTCCCGCCTGTCCGGCGCTGCTGCCGGAGTCTCCCGCCTGTCCGGCGCTGCTGCCCCTCAGCTCAGAGGCGCCAGAGCCCCTCAGCCCTGAGCTTCCCCTGTCCCGAGCTTCCCCTCTGTCCCGAGCTTCCCCTTTGTCCCGAGCTTCCCCTCTGTCCCGAGCTTCCGCCCCTCTGTCCCGAGCTTCCGCCCCTCTGTCCAGAGCTTCCGCCCCTCTGTCCAGAGCTTCCGCCCCTCTGTCCAGAGCTTCCGCCCCTCTGTCCAGAGCTGCCCCTCTGTCCAGTGAGGTCATTGAGAAGGGTGGCCATGGTTAGTAAGCCACGGAGGCGGACAATAAAGCGGACTAAGACAATGGTGAAGTGGGGTCCGCGTCCAGCGCCAGAGCCGCCACCGCGGACAGACGCCCACCCAGACCCTCCCCTATAGGTTAAGGTTTTGCGGCCGGAGTCCGCACCTTTGGGGGTGGGTACTGTCACGTTCTGACCTTTATTTCCTTTGTTTTGTATTTATTTAGTATGGTCAGGGCGTGAGTTGGGTGGGCAGTCTATGTTTGTTTTTCTATGATTTGGGTATTTCTATGTTTCGGCCTAGTATGGTTCTCAATCAGAGGCAGGTGTCATTAGTTGTCTCTGATTGAGAATCATACTTAGGTAGCCTGGGTTGCACTGTTTGTTTGTGGGTGATTGTTTATGTTGATGGCTTGTTTCAGGGCAGCTCACATTAGCTTCACGGTTGTTATTTTGTTTCCTGTTTTTGTATAGTGTTTCAGTGTTCCGTTCTTTCTTTAATTAAACATTCAACATGAACACATATCACGCTACATATTGGTCCTCCGATCCTTCTCGCCTCTCCTCTTCAGATGAAGAGGAGGACGACCGTGACAGGGAAGTTGTATTCCTGGTTGTAATGTTGGTAAATTGACGTCGCTCTTATTTCCCATAGTTATTCCCAGCTGTATGTAATAAGACTTAAGATTTCCTGGGGTAATAATGTAGTAAATAATACATTTAAAAAAAACTAAATGCTGCATATTTTCCTCAGAACTTGAAGTGGGATAACCATCTCTGTTGGCACCATCTTGAATCTTACCACTACACTTCAATACCACTCACTACACTACAACTCACTATAATATAATACTCCAGTACCACTACACTACCACTCACTATAATACCACTCACTACACTACTACAATGCCACTCACTACACTACTGCAATACCACTCACTACAATACCACTACACTACCACTCACTATAATACCACTCACTACACTACTACAATGCCACTCACTACACTACAACTTACTATAATATAATACTCCAGTACCACTACACTACCACTCACTATAATACCACTCACTATAATACCACTCACTACACTACTACAATGCCACTCACTACACTACAACTTACTATAATATAATACTCCAGTACCACTACACTACCACTCACTATAATACCACTCACTATAATACCACTCACTACACTACTACAATGCCACTCACTACACTACAACTTACTATAATATAATACTCCAGTACCACTACACTACCACTCACTATAATACCACTCACTATAATACCACTCACTACACTACTACAATGCCACTCACTACACTACAACTTACTATAATATAATACTCCAGTACCACTACACTACCACTCACTATAATACCACTCACTATAATACCACTCACTACACTACTACAATGCCACTCACTACACTACAACTTACTATAATATAATACTCCAGTACCACTACACTACCACTCACTATAATACCACTCACTACACTACTACAATGCCACTCACTACACTACAACTTACTATAATATAATACTCCAGTACCACTACACTACCACTCACTATAATACCACTCACTATAATACCACTCACTACACTACTGCAATTCCACTCACTACAATACCACTACACTACCACTCACTATAATACCACTCACTACACTACTACAATAGCACTCACTACACTACTACAATACCACTCACTACAATAACTACACTACGATACCACTAACTATAATACCACTACACTACCACTACAATACCACTCACTACACTACAATACCTCTACAATACCACTACACTACCACTACACTACAAAACCACTCACTACATTACAATACCACTCTCTACACTACACTACTATACCACCACACTACATTACAATACCACTCACCACATTATGATACCACTCATTACATTACAATACCACTCACTACAATGCCACTACAATATCACTCACTACAGTACAATACCACTACACTACAATACCACTCACTTCACTACACTACCACTCACTACAATACCACTACACTACTGTCATGACTTTACTTTCCAGTACAATACCACTACACTACAATACCACTCACTTCACTACACTACCACTCACTACAATACCACTACACTACTGTCATGACTTTACTTTCCAGTACAATACCACTACACTACAATACCACTCACTTCACTACACTACCACTCACTACAATACCACTACACTACTGTCATGACTTTACTTTCCAGTACAATACCACTACACTACAATACCACTCACTTCACTACACTACCACTCACTACAATACCACTACACTACTGTCATGACTTTACTTTCCAGTACAATACCACTACACTACAATACCACTCACTTCACTACACTACCACTCACTACAATACCACTACACTACTGTCATGACTTTACTTTCATTAATCTGATGACGGTTATTTAGTAAATCCACTAACTATGTTTAATTGTTACCCAACTAAATTAATCATTAGCAATATGGGGCACACTGGAAGAAGTTGTTAAAAGAGTGACAATCTCCCGAATTAGAGTTTTTCCCAATTGTTAAACTTAAACTGGCCCACGAGGCACAATGATCCACACCTGTAACTCATTTAGTAGAACCAGACACCAGATCTGCGGTACTACTGGCACATGTTTTGCTTTACACTCAGATTGCAATTCTACAACAAACATTTGGCAAAACAACACACAAATCTCTACCTTTGGCATAACCTTCACAACTAAAATATATTGTGTGCAAATGAAAAGCAACACTTCAACAAGCTAAGCTCAATTACCAATTGATCACTTTCACATGTGCAAACACAATTGCGTAAATATTCACTTTGCAGTCAGACCTTTGGTATGGATAAAAAGGCCACAAGTGAGTACTCCTGTGTTTGGAGAATAATGGAAGCAGGCTTGACAGAGAGAGGTGGAGGTGGAGGTGGAGGTGGAGGTGGACCAAGACCAAGACCAAGACCAAGACCAAGACCAAGACCAAGACCAAGTAGAGTGATCTCTGATGAAATTTGGGCGACTGTGGCGGACCATGTGGTCAACCACGGTCTGACCTTGAGAGAGGCTGAGCAGAGAATGCAGCCCAATCTGAGCGTCCATCAGCCGGATGTTCCAAAATGAGAATAGGTATGTACTTCAGACATTGGACCTCTCTACAACTTTTACTACTTGACAGTAGAACAACGTAAAGCACTGTAAAAACTGTAGATTCCAATACATATTGTAAGGGGAAACAAAGTCAATGTTTCATGTATTACTGTATGTATGAAATTGGGAGCTATACTTTGTAACATGTTTATCTTGTATACTGTATGACTGTAGTGTTTACTGTACTGCATGCTATTTGTTTTTGTAGAATTGGAAGACAACCACCACGGACGGGGTGGTAGAATTTACAGACGAACAGGAGGCTACCAATGGTAGTTGAAAATAATGCCACAAGGCTGAGAAATCCAACAACAGATTATTGAAAACCCTGCCAACATCAGAGTGAGCTTATCGACAATAGCCTGCATCCTTAAAAAAACACCATCTCCAGTTGAAGAAAATCTACAGAGTCCCATTTGAAAGGGATTTCCAAAGTGAAGCATAAACGGTACGAATATGTGCAAGTAAGTCATTTACTAGTATTACATTCATGAAACAGGCTCATTGATGTTGCTAGTGAACTTCACTATACAGCAATTACAGTATTTCCTGTAATATCAGATAATCATGGAGTTGGATGCAAGTTCCATGCTCCAGAAAATCATATTCATAAATGAGGCTTGATTCACTTTTGCGACGACGAGGAGGAGAGGAAGGAACATCATTGAGCGCGAGAAATGTAACCATATGCGCAGCTATGAGCTCAGGTCCGCAACTGGTTCCATGACCAATTACAATTTACAATTCTCTATCTCCAAACCATATTTCCCATGTCTCAAAACCATTGAGGAGTTGTTTTCAGCATTGCGGTGGAAGGTGTATGATTGCAAACCCCATGAACATATGTCCTTTCTCCAGGCCATGGATGAGGCCTGTGGTGACATTCCAGCAGAGTCCTGTCAGGGGTGGATGCCAGATGATATTTCCCCCGTTGTCTGGCCAAGGAGAGCATTGCCTGTGATGATGAATCTGTGGCCGGACCAAAACAACAGACATGACTGATTTTGTTTTCTCAATGGATTTGTTTTTTGACTTAGATTTGACAGTTTCTTAATGGATTTAACGTACAGTAGTACAAATTGGACTATTTTTCTTCCTTTGCATATGCAAAATATTGACTGTATGTTTGCATTTTTACTGTATGTGTGCTTACAGTATGCTGTCGTGCATCATGTTGAAATATAAAACACACATTTTTGCATTTGTGTTCATTTGAGTACACACACAATATACAGTATAATAACAAAATCATAGTCTTTACACTGAAATAGGTTCTGATAGTAATGTTTTGAAAATGTCACATTAGGGTGATCTCGGTTGTTACTAAGTTAGATTAATTTGCTGTGTGTGTCTCATTTGTAGGCAGAGTTTCATTTTGAGTAGGGAGTACATGATTTTTGATTGCTGTGTTTCATTTTGCCAGATCACTGTGGGGTTTGGTGAAATTGGCTAACTGTTTTGAGTACCTGAGATGTAGTTTCAGACAACGCGTGTTAGTTTTTCCCAATTGTTTACAAGCACAATTCCTGCTTTACACCTAGTTTTCAATTCTATATCACACGTTTTGCAAAACACACAGTTCTCTACATTAGGCATAACATTCAAAATGTAAATCTCTTTAGTCCTTTTGGAAAGCAACACCATTCACAATGCCAAGTTCTATACACCAAATGGCAACACCCACTCCTCACAGGTGTAAACACTAGTTGCTGAATTGTTTACTGAGAAATCAGAGCTTTAGCACGATTAAAGGCCACAGATGAGCTCTCCTGTTTTGTTGGAAAATGGACGTCAATGGTGAAGCAAGAGCTATAGGTGAAGGAGTGGGAGGAGGAGGAAGGACAGTTGTCTCAGATGAGATCAGGGCCACATTGGTTGACTAGAGTGTGAGGATGGCTGGGCAGAGTGTTCAGCCCAACCTGAGCCGCTACACAGTTGCATCTATCATCCATACACTCAGAAATGAGAACCGGTAAGTTACCTACCATTAACACCATGCTCTTTATGTATGTATACTGCAGTCCGACATATCATTAGGCCTGGCCAATGTTACAGTCATGTCATTTCAAATTGAAAGAAAATAGATTATTTTAGCTTCTCATAACCAACCATATATTTGTGGATCTTCTGCAGGACTGAGAGATGATCAGGCCATGGTGGAAGACACCGGCTATTCACACCAGAACAGGTGAACATGGTGATGGCAAACAATACCATTAGACTACGAGAAATTCAGAACCACATAATTGTAGACAACACAATATTCAATAACATTCACCAGGTGTGCTTGTCTACATTGGACCATTCTTTACAGCGCAACCGAATCCAGATGAAACAGGTCTACAGAGTATAATTTGAGCAAAACTCAGAGAGGGTTAACTTCACTAGGGTAGGGGCACTATTTTCATATCCGGATGAAAAGCGTGCCCAAAGTAGACTGCCTGCTACTCAGGCTAAGATATGCATATTATAATTGACATATTATTAGTATTATATTATTAGATTTGGATAGAAAACACTCTCAAGTTTCCAAAACTGTTAAAATAATTTCTGTGAGTATAACAGAACTGATTTGGCGGGTGAAACCCTGAGAAAATACAGTGCCTTGCGAAAGTATTCGGCCCCCTTGAACTTTGCGACCTTTTGCCACATTTCAGGCTTCAAACATAAAGATATAAAACTGTATTTTTTGTGAAGAATCAACTACAAGTGGGACACAATCATGAAGTGGAACGACATTTATTGGATATTTCAAACTTTTTTAACATATCAAAAACTGAAAAATTGGGCGTGCAAAATTATTCAGCCCCCTTAAGTTAATTAATTATTTTCGCAGCTTTTTGTTAAAAATTGCGCAACATTTCAGCGCCCTGCTACTCATGCCAGGACTATAGTATATGCATATGATTAGTATGTGTGGATAGAAAACACTCAGACGTTTCTAAAACTGGTTAAATCACGGCTGTGACTATAACAGAACGTGCGTTTCATCGAAAAGTGCAGGAAAATCTGATCACTGAAAATGGAAAAATATATCCATGCGCAACTTCAACCAATTGTTAAAAGTGACCCCCATTAAATGGAGCCGAGGTTGCAATACCTACAGCTTCCACACGGTGTCAACAGTCTTGTCATTTGCCTACTATTTGTTTCTTGGTCAAACAGACTCAAGGCAGAGCAGTTCTTCCGGTCACCGACCGGATATTTTGGTTGAGATTTACCCGGACATTATTTCCAGACGCACAGCTATAAAATATAATTCGCCTCGTGATCAATTTGATCGCTTATTAACGTTTACTAATACCTAAAGTTGCATTACAAAAGTATTTCAAAGTGTTTTGTGAAAGTTTATCGTCGACTTTTTTAATTTAAAAAAATGACGTTACGTTAAAAAACGCTATTTTTTTTGTTGATCACACACTCTTCATAGATCAATATCTAGGCTATATATGGACTGATTTAATTTAAAAAAAGACCCAATAGTGATTATGGGACATCTAGGAGTGCCGACAAAGAAGATGGTCAAAGGTAATGAATGTTATATATTTTATTTGTGCGGTTTGTGTAGCGCCGACTATGCTAATTATTTTGTTTACGTCCCCTGCGGGTCTTTTGGGGTGTTACATGCTATCAGATAATAGCTTCTCATGCTTTCGCCGAAAAGCATTTTACAAATCTGACTTGGTGGATAGATTCACAACGAGTGTAGCTTTAATTCACTACCTTGAATGTGTATTTTAATGAAAGTTTAATGACAGTTTGAGTTTTATCAAAAACTATAGGTGGCGCTCTGAAACTCCGCTGAGTGATGTTCCTGCCAGGGAACTGTATTCTGCTACATCCTTAAGAAGTTTTAATACTTTGTAGCGCCACCTTTTGCTGCGATTAAAGCTGTAAGTCGCTTGGGGTATGTCTCTATCAGTTTTGCACATCGAGAGACTGAAATTTTTTCCCATTCCTCCTTGCAAAACAGCTCGAGCTCAGTGAGGTTGGATGGAGAGCATTTGTGAACAGCAGTTTTCAGTTCTTTCCACAGATTCTCGATTGGATTCAGGTCTGGACTTTGACTTGGCCATTCTAACACCTGGATATGTTTATTTTTGAACCATTCCATTGTAGATTTTGCTTTATATTTTGGATCATTGTCTTGTTGGAAGACAAACCTCCGTCCAAGTCTCAGGTCTTTTGCAGACTCCATCAGGTTTTCTTCCAGAATGGTCCTGTATTTGGCTCCATCCATCTTCCCATCAATTTGAACCATCTTCCCTGTCCCTGCTGAAGAAAAGCAGGCCCAAACCATGATGCTGCCACCACCATGTTTGACAGTGGGGATGGTGTGTTCAGGGTGATCAGCTGTGTTGCTTTTACGCCAAACATAACGTTTTGCATTGTTGCCAAAAAGTTCAATTTTGGTTTCATCTGACCAGAGCACCTTCTTCCACATGTTTGGTGTGTCTCCCAGGTGGCTTGTGGCAAACTTTAAACAACACTTTTTATGGATATCTTTAAGAAATGGCTTTCTTCTTGCCACTCTTCCATAAAGGCCAGATTTGTGCAATATACAACTGATTGTTGTCCTATGGGCAGAGTCTCCCACCTCAGCTGTAGATCTCTGCAGTTCATCCAGAGTGATCATGGGCCTCTTGGCTGCATCTCTGACCAGTCTTCTCCTTGTATGAGCTGAAAGTTTAGAGGGACGGCCAGGTCTTGGTAGATTTGCAGTGGTCTGATACTCCTTCCATTTCAATATTATCGCTTGCACAGTGCTCCTTGGGATGTTTAAAGCTTGGGAAATATTTGTATATCCAAATGCAGCTTTAAACTTCTTCACAACAGTATCTCGGACCTGCCTGGTGTGTTCCTTGTTCTTCACGATGCTCTCTGCGCTTTTAACGGACCTCTGAGACTATCACAGTGCAGGTGCATTTATACCGAGACTTGATTACACACAGGTGGATTGTATTTATCATCATTAGTCATTTAGGTCAACATTGGATCATTCAGAGATCCTCACTGAACTTCTGGAGAGAGTTTGCTGCACTGAAAGTAAAGGGGCTGAATAATTTTGTACGCCCAATTTTTCAGTTTTTGCTTTGTTAAAAAAGTTTGAAATATCCAATAAATGTCGTTCCACTTCATGATTGTGTCCCACTAGTTCTTGATTCTTCACAAAAAATACAGTTTTATATCTTTATGTTTGAAGCCTGAAATGTGGCAAAAGGTCGCAAAGTTCAAGGGGGCCGAATACTTTCGCAAGGCACTGTACATCCAGGAAGTGGGAATGTTTTATGATTGTAGTTTTCTATTGAATGCCATTACAGTATCCATTGACTTAGGACTCAAATTGCAATACTTATGGCTTCCACTAGATGTCAACAGTCTTTAGAAATTGTTTCAGGCTTGTATTCTGAAAAATGAGAGAGTAAGACCACTCTGAATGAGTGGACCCTACAGTGTCCCAGAGCTTTTTCATGCGCACGACCGAGAGTTATTGTTTACCTTTTATATTGACGACGTTATTGTCCGGTTGAAATATGATCGATTATTTAGGCTAAAAACAACCTGAGGATTGATTATAAACATTGTTTGACATGTTTCGACGAACTTAATGGATACTATTTGGATTTTTCGTCTGCCTGTTGTGACTGCGTTTGAGCCTGTGGATTACTGAACAAAACGTGCGAACAAAACTGAGGTTTTTGGATATAAAGAGGGACTTTATCGAACAAAACTAACATTTATTGAGTAAATGGGCGTCTTGTGAGTGCAACCATATGAAGACAATCAAAGGTAAGTGATTAATTTTATCTCTATTTCTGACTTGTGTAACGCCTCTACTTGGCTGGTAACTGTTTGTAATGATTTGTCTGCTGGGCCCTGCTCTCAGATAATCGCATGGTATGCGTTCGCCGTTTTTGAAATCTGACACCGTGGTTGGATTAACATTATGTTTAATGTTTTAGGAACTTTTTTAATGAGTATTTATGTTTTTGAATTTGGCGCTCTGCAATTTCACTGGATGTTGTCCAGGTGGGACGTTAGCCTAGTCAGGCTAAAGAACAGCGCTATGAATACGTGCAAGTAAGTACTATATTGTGAATTTACTATCATATCAGCACTGTATATACATATTACAGTACTGTAATCCATTGTATTGTGCCTCACCATATTGACTGCTCTAGGTCTATGTCACATGTTGTTTTGTTGTCTGTTTCCGAGAGTCTTGTATGCTGCTGCAATTCAGCACGTTTATATTTACATTGATGATGCTGGCTTCAACCTAGCCAAAAGAAGGGGATAGGGACGGAACATTATTCGCCACTGTGCCATTGTGAATGTCCATGGACAGTGTGGAGGGAATATCACCATGTGTGCAGCCGTTAGCCAGCAAGGCGTCCTCCACCACCATGCTAACCTTGGTCCTTACAACACCGCCCTTCTCATCACATTCCTGGAGACACTACATGGCATCCTCATTCCAGCCGAGCAGAGGGGTGGACCAGAGCAGCCCAAGTATGTTGTCATCTGGGACAACGTCAGTTTCCACCGGGCTGCTTTGGTCGGCAACTGGTTCATCGACCACCCACAATTTATTGTTCTATACCTCCCACCATATTCCCCATTCCTAAACCCAATTGAATAGTTTTTTTTAGCATGGCGATGGAAGGTGTATGACCAGTGTCATGACATGGCCCTTTCTGCGTATAGATCGTGGCATCCCCCTCTCCTACACCCAGTTCCTGTTATCTCAAGTCGTAAATTCCTGGAGGAGACACTTTCCTCCTGGCCATACAGAAATAGACACATAGAGAGAACAAAGGAACTTCTTCTACATCACAGAAGTTGAGAACTGAACAATAGCCATGTTTTGGAGAATGTGTAAATGGTCGGTGGAGAAGCCAGCTATGACCCGGTCCATTTTGTTTCATGTTTGTGACCTCATGAAAGACAATACAGCCACATTATCATAACTCTGTTTATACAGGTGCCTCCATTACGAGGTTTGCATCTAATTATTGAATAAAATGAATGAGTAAAGATGAAACTATTTGTGAAATTATGTAATGTGATGTTGAACTTCTTATGGCTGCAGGGGCAGAATTGAGTAGCTTGGATGAAAGGGTGCCCAGAGTAAACTGCCTGCTCCTCAGTCCCAATTGCTAATATATGCATATTATTAGTAGTATTGAATAGCAAACACTCTGAAGTTTCTAAAACTGTTTTGTCTTTGAGTATAACAGAACTGTCACGCCTTGGTCTTAGTATTTTGTGTTTTCTTTAATTATTTGTTCAGGCCAGAGTGTGACATGGGTTTATTGTATTGTCGTATTGGGGTTTTTGTAGGCATTGGGATTGTGGTTGATTAGGGGTGTGTCTAGTATAGGCTTGGCTGCCTGAGGCGGTTCTCAATCAGAGTCAGGTGATTCTTGTTGTCTCTGATGGGGAACCGTATTTAGGTAGCCGGGGTTTCACTTTGTATTTCGTGGGTGATTGTTCCTGTCTCTGTGTAGTGTTCACCAGATAGGCTGTAATTAGGTTTCACGTTCCGTTTGTTGTTTTTGTATTTATTAGTTATTTTCATGTATCGTCGTTTCATTCATTAAAGACATGAGTAACCACCACGATGCATTTCGGTGCGACTCTCTTTCGACAAACGAAGAACGCCGTTACAGAATCACCCACCACACACGGACCGAGTGGCGTGGTTACAGGCAGCGACAGCAGGAGCAGCGCACTGAGGCACTTACGAGAGCTGAGAGACGCTGTTATGAGGACGTTATGGACAGCAGATGTATGGAGTATACGACGTGGGAAGAAATAGACAGGTGGGCGGTCGACCCAGAGAGAGTGCTGGAGCCCGGCTGGGATTCGCTGGAGGAGTGCGAAGAGGGCTATAGGAGAATGGAGTTGGAGAGGCAATCACGACGGCGCAGAGGGAAGCCCGAAAAGCAGCCCCAAAAATGTATTGGGGGGCTTGGGGGGCTCAGAGGGAGAGTGGCTGAGTCAGGAGATATACCTGAGCCAACCCTCCTTGTTTATCGTGAGGAGCCAAGGAGGAGACCAGAACCAGAGCCGGTGTTAGAGGTGAGCGAAGCAGAGACTGTGAAGGAGTTAATGGGGAAAGTGGAGGAGAGAGTAATGAGGGAGTTGCTAGTATGGTGCTATAGGTACGATATTCGTCCGACGGAGCATGTCGGGGATTTAATGGCACCTGGGTCAGCGCTCCATACTCGTCCTGAGGTGCGTGTTAGTCGGCTGGTGAAAAATGTGCCAGCCTCACGCACTAGGTCTCCTGTGTACCTACCTAGCCTTGCACGTCCTGTGTCAGTCCTGCTCTCAGGCTCTCCAGTACACCTTCACGGTCCAGTCCTCCGGTAGCAGCTCCCCGCACCAGGCTTCCTGTGTGTGTCCTCGATCCTGTAGCACCAGTTCCAGCACCACGCACCAGGCCTTCAGTGCGCCTCGCCTGTTCAGCACAGCCAGAGCCTTCCTTCCCTCCTGCGCTGTCGGAGTCTCCCGCCTGTTCAGAGCTATTAGAGCCTTCCTCCTCTACAGCGCTGCCGGAGCCTCCTGTCTGTATGAAGCAGCCAGAGCTGTCAGTCTGCAAAGAGCTGCCAGTCTGCAAGGAGCTGTCAGTATGCAAGGGGCTGTCAGTCTGCAAGGAGCTGCCAGTCTGCAAGGTGCTGTCAGCCTGCATGGAGCAGTCAGAGCTGTCAGTCTGCATAAAGCAGCCAGAGCTGTCAGTCTGTATGAAGCAGTCAGAGCTGTCAGCCTGCATGGAGCAGTCAGAGCTGTCAGTCTGCATGAAGCAGCCAGAGCTGTCAGTCTGTATGAAGCAGCCAGAGTTGTCAGTCTGCATGAAGCAGCCAGAGCTGTCAGTCTGTATGAAGCAGCCAGAGTTGTCAGTCTGCATGGAGCAGCCAGAGCTGTCAGTCTGCAAGGAGCTGTCAGTCTGCAAGGAGCTGCCAGTCTGCAAGGTGCTTCCAGTCTGCATGGAGCAGCCAGAGCTGTCAGTCTGCATACAGCAGCTAGATCCGCCAGTCAGCCATGATCTTCTAGATCTGCCAGTCAACCAGATTCTTCCAGGTCTGCCAGTCAACCAGTCTCTTGCAGATCTGCCAGTCAACCAGTCTCTTCCAGATCTTCTAGTCAACCAGATTCTTCCAGATCTGCCAGTCAACCAGTCTCTTCCAGATCTGCCAGTCAACCAGAATCTTCCAGATCCGCCAGCCAGTCAGGATCTACCGGAGCCTACTACCTGCTTGAGCTTCATCTCAGTACTGGGCTTCCTCTCAGTACTGGGCTTTCTCTCAGTACTGGGCTTTCACTCAGTACTGGGCTTCCTTTCAGTACTGGGCTTTCTCTCAGTACTGGGCTTCCCCTCAGTCCCGAGCTGCCCCTCAGTCTCGAGCTTCCCCTCAGTCCCGAGCTGCCCCTCAGTCCCGAGCTGCCCCTCAGTCCCGAGCTTCCCCTCAGCTTCCCCTCAAAATCCAATCCGGAAGTGACTCATCTTTTGAAAGCTCTGCGTTCCAATGCGTCCCTATTGAGCAGTGAATGGGCTATCAACCAGATTACCTTTTCTCCGTATTCCCCAAGGTGTCTACAGCATTGTGTTTTACGCATTTATGTTGAAGAATACCCGTAAGCGGCAACATTGCGCAAGTGGTCACCTGATGGCTTTCAGAGTGATTCTCGCGTAAAATACAGAGGTAGCCATTATTCCAATCGGTCCTACTGAAAAACCAATTGTCCCGGTGGATATATTATTGAATAGATATTTGAAAAACACCTTGAGGATTGATTATAAACAACGTTTGCCATGTTTCTGTCAATATTGTGGAGCTAATTTGGAATATTTTTCGCCGTTTTTGTGACAGCAATTTCCAGGCGATTTCTCAGCCAAACGTGAAGAACAAACGGAGCTATTTCGCCTACAAAAATAATATTTTTGGAAAAAAGGAACATTGGCTATCTAACTGGGAGAGTCGTGAGTGAAAACATCCGAAGCTCATCAAAGGTAAACGATTTAATTCGATTGCTTTTCTGATTTCTGTGACCAAGTTACCTGCTGCTATCTGGACAAAATGCTATGCTAGGCTATCGATAAACTTACACAAATGATTATCTAGCTTTGGCTGTAAAGCATATTTTGAAAATCTGAGATGACAGGGTGATTAACAAAATGCAAAACTGTGTGTAAATATATTTCACTTGTGATTTTCATGAATAGGAATATTTTCTAGGATTATTTTTGTCCGTTGCTTCATGCTAATTAGTGTCAGTCGATGATTACGCCCTGGACCCGGGATGGGGAGTTACTAGAGGTTAATGGCACCTGTTTGAACTAGTTATCAGTATAAAAGACACCTGTCCACAACCTCAAACAGTCACAATCCAAACTCCACTATGGCCAAGACCAGAGAGCAATCAAAGGACCCCAGAACAAAATTGTAGACCTTCACCAGGCTGGGAAGACTGAATCTGCAATAGGTAAGCAGCTTGGTTTGAAGAAATCAACTGTGGGAGCAATTATTAGGAAATGGAAGACATACAAGACCACTGATAATCTCCCTAGATCTGGGGCTCCACGCAAGATCAAAATTATCACAAGAACGGTGAGCAAAAATCCCAGAACCACACGGGGGAACCTAGTGAATGACCTGCAGAGAGCTGGGACCAAAGTAACAACGCCTACCATCAGTAACACACTACGCCGCCAGGGACTCAAATCCTGCAGTAACAGACGTGTCCCCCTGCTTAAGCCAGTACATGCCCAGGCCTGTCTGAAGGTTGCTAAAGAGCATTTGAAGTATCCAGAAGAAGATTGGGAGAATGTCATATGGTCAGATGAAACCAAAATATAACTTTTTGATAAAAACTCAACTCGTCGTGTTTGGAGGATAAAGAATGCTGAGTTGCATCAAAATAACACCATCCCTACTGTGAAGCATGGGGGTGGAAACATCATGCTTTGGGGCTATTTTTCTGCAAAGGGACCAGGACGACTGATCCGTGTAAAGGAAAGAATGAATAGGGCCATGTATCGTGAGATTTTGAGTGAAAACCTCCTTACATCAGCAAGGGCATTGAACATGAAACATGGCTGGGTCTTTCAGCATGACAATGATCCCAAACACACTGCCCGGGCAACGAAGGAGTCGCTTCGTAAGAAGCATTTCAAGGTCCTGGAGTGGCCTAGCCAGTCTCCAGATCTCAACCCCATAGAAAATCTTTGGAGGGAGTTGAACGTCTGTGTTGCCCAGCAACAGCCCCAAAACATCACTGCTCTAGAGGAGATCTGCATGGAGGAATGGGCCAAAATAACAGCAACAGTGTGTGAAAACCTTTGGAAGACATACAGAAAACGTTTGACCTCTGTCATTGCCAACAAAGGCTATATAACAAAGTATTGAGATAAACTTTTGTTATTGACCAAATACCTATTTTCCACCATAATTTGCAAATAAATTCATAAAAAATCCTACAATGTGATTTTCTGGTTTTTTTTCTTCATTTTGTCTGTCATAGTTGAAGTGTACCTATGATGAAAATTACAGGCCTCTCATCTTTTTGAGTTGGAGAACTTGCACAATTGGTGGCTGACTAAATACTTTTTTGCCCCACTGTATATCCATCCTGCCCTACCTTTTGTAAAATCTCCAAAAGCACAGATCACCGACCATTTCGAATCCCACCATACCTTCTCCACTATGCAATCTGGTTTCCGAGCTGGTCATGGGTGCTCCTCAGCCACGCTCAAGGTCCTAAACAATAACATAACCGCCAATGATAAAATACAATACTGTGCAGCTGTCTTCATCAACCAAAGTCTGTCGACTCTGTCATTCATCTCATTCTAGTCGGCAGACTCAATAGCCTTGGCTCCTCAAATGACTGCCTCTGCCTTGTTCACCAAATAGTTCTCAGACAGAGTTTGGAAGTATGCTTGTGGTCATTGTCCATTTGGAAGACCCATTTGCGACCAAGCTTTAACTTCATGACTGATGTCTTGAGATGTTGCTTCAATATATCCACATACTTTTCCAACCTCATGATGCCATCTACTGTATTTTGTGAAGTGCACCAGTCCCTCCTGCAGCAAAGCACCCCCACAACATGATGCTGCCACTCCCGTGCACAGTTGGGATGGTGGTCTTCGGCTTGCAAGCCTCCCCCTTTTTCCTCCAAACATAAATATAGTCATTATGGCCAAACAGTTCAATTTTTGTTTCATCAGACCAGAGAACATTTCTCCAAAAAGTACGAACTTTGTCCCCATGTGCAGTTGCGGTTTTGGAGCAATGGCTTCCTTCTTTGCTGAGCGGCCTTTTAGGTTATGTCGGTATAGGACTTGTTTTACTGTGGATATAGATACTTTTGTACCTGTTTCCTCCAGCATCTTCACATGGTCCTTTGCTGTTGTTCTGGGATTGACTTGCACTATTCGCACCAAAGCATGTTCATCTCCCAGAGACAGAATGCGTATACTTCCTGGGCGGTATCACGGCTGCGTGGTCCCATGGTGTTTATACTTACGCACTATTGTTTGTACAGATGAATGTGGTACCTTCAGGCATTCTGAAATTGCTCCCAAGGATGAACCATACTTGTGGAGGTCTACATCTTTTTTCTGAGGTCTTGGCTGATTTCTTCTGATTTTCACTTGATGTCAAGCAAAGAGGCACTGCGTTTGAAGGTAGGCCTTGAAATACATCCACTGGTACACCTCCAATTGACTCAAATTATGTCAATTAGCCTATAAGAAACTTCTAAATCCATTACATAATTTCCTATAATTTTCCAAGCTGTTTAAATGCACAGTCAACTTAGTGTATGCAAACTTCTGACCCACTGGAATTGTAATAGAGTGAATTATAAGTGAAATAATCTGTCTGTAAACAATTATTTGAAAAATTACTTGTGTCATGCACAAAGAGGATGTCCTAACCTACTAGCCAAAACAATAGTTTGTTAACAAGAAATGTATGGCTTGTTTGAAGAATGAGTTTTAATGATTCAAACTGCCGACTTCAACTGTACATCTGGCTCTTCTTTGGACACTGTTTAGCTTCAACACCATACAACACTCCTTCCGTGGCCTCCAACTGCTTTTAAATGCTTGTAAATCTAAGTGCATGCTCTTCAACCGATTGCTGCCCGTACGCCCTCCCACCCATCTAGCATCACTACTCTGGACGGTTCTGACTTAGAATATGTGGACAACTACAAATACCTAGGTGTCTGGTTAACCTTTCTAGCGCAGGGTGTTCCGCTAGCGGAACAGCAAATGAAAGATAAACATATTGTTAAAACCACTTAGGGATAGGCGGGACGCAAATGTCCCAACTGGCTAATTGCCAGGGAAAATACAGAGCGCCAGATTCAAATAAAACTTTCATTAAATCACACATGTAAGATACTCAATTAAAACTACACTCGTTGTGAATCCAGCCAACATGTCAGATTTAAAAAATGCTTTTCAGCGAAAGCATAAGAAGCTATTATCTGATAGCCTGCACAATCTGCACCAGCAGTAAACAAATGAGTTAGCATATTTCAACCCTGCAGGCGCTACACAAAACACTGAAATAAAATATAAAACATGCATTACCTTTGACACGCTTCTTTTGTTGGCACTCCAATATGTCCCATAAACATCACAATTGGTCTTTTGTTCGATTAATTCTGTCCATATATATCCAAAATGTCAATTAATAAAGCACGTTTGATCCAGAGAAAAACAGCTTACAAAAAACGCAACGTCACTACAAAATGTTTCTAAAGTTGCCTATGAACTGCCAAAATATTTCAAACTACTTTTGTAATACAACTTTAGGTATTTTTAAATGTTAATAATCGATCAAATTGTAGACGGGGCAATCTGTGTGCAATACAGGAAAGAAAACAAACCAGCGCTGCTTTTCGTCCAACCCCGCCATCAGCCAGTGAAAGTGCAGGGCGCCAAATTGAAAACAAAAATCTCATAATTAAAATTCCTCAAGCATACAAGTGTTTTACACCATTTTAAAGATGGAATTCTCATTAATCCAGCCAGTGTCTGATTTCAAAAAGGCTTTACCACGAAAGAACCAAAAATGATTATGTTAGGTCACCACCAAGTCACAGAAAAACACAGCCATTTTGTGGAATGTTACAGGTCGTAGAAACATGTCACAAAGTATAGAATCAATCTTTAGGATGTTTTTTATCATAAATCTTCAATAATGTTCCAGCCGGAGACAAATCCTTTGTCTGTAGAAAATCAATGGAACCCAAGCTAACTTTCACATGACCGCACGTCACGAGCTCGTGGCAATCTGCCAGACACTTGGCTCAATCCCCTCTCATTCTGCCCTCCTTCACAGTAGAAGCATCAAACAAGATTCTAAAGACTGTTGACATCTAGTGGAAGCCTTAGGAAGTGTAAAATGACCCCACCAGAACCTTGTTTGTTTTGGAACTACTGAACATAACACGCTAATGTAAAATGAGATTTTTGGATGTAAATATGCACTTTATCGAACAAAACATACATGTATTGTGTAACATGAAGTCCTATGAGTGTCATCTGATGAAGATCATCAAAGTTTAGTGATTCATTTTATCTATATTTCTACTTTTTGTGACTCCTCTCTTTGGCTGGAAAAATGGCTGTGTTTTTCTGTGACTTGGTGGTGACCTAACATAATCGTTTGTGGTGCTTTCGCTGTAAAGCCTTTTTGAAATCAGACACTGTGGCTGGATTAATGAGACTTTTATCTTTAAAATGGTGTAAAATACTTGTATGCTTGAGGAATTGTAATTATGAGATTTTTGTTGTTTTGAATTTGGTGCCCTGCACTTTCACTGGCTGTTGGCGGGGTGGGACACTACCGTCCCGAATATCCCATATACTTTGCACATGAACCACCGCCCGTTTGGAGTAAGGAATCATGAATGTATTTACGTACGAAATTCCTTCGTTCGTCTATCTCTGCCAGAACCAAGCCTTCTGTCACGCCCTGGCCATAGAGAGGCTTTTATTATTGGTCCTTCTGTAGCTCAGTTGGTAGAGCATGGCGCTTGTAACGCCAGGGTAGTGGGTTCGATTCCCGGGACCACCCATACGTAGAATGTATGCACACATGACTGTAAGTCGCTTTGGATAAAAGCGTCTGCTAAATGGCATATATATATATATATTATCTATTTTGGGTAGGCCAGGGTGTGACTAGGGTGGGCAGGCTTGTTTCTTTATTTCTATGTTTTCTGTTTCTATGTTTTGGCCGGGTATGGTTCTCAATCAGGGACAGCCGTCTATCGTTGTCTCTGATTGGGTATCATACTTAGGCGGCCTTTTTTACTTTTGTATTTGTGGTTAGATGTCTCCGTTTGTGCATTTATAGCCTTGCGGAGCTTCACGTTCATTTTTGTTGTTTATTGTTTTGTTGGCGACATTTAAAAATAAAGGAAAATGTATGCTCACCACGCTACACCTTGGTCCACTTCTTCAAATGCATGTAACACCTTCTTGGAAAGGGTTTGGTTGGCCCTTTCCGTGGCCCACTTATACATTCTCTGATTGTCCATCAGAGGTCACAGCATCCTTCTTCTTAGCTGTCTGGTCTCCATGGGTGTTCATTCCTCAGAACCGCTACTTAGCTGCACCAGTGATTATCTGAGAGGGAGTTCTCCTCTCTTCACCTCTGGTAGATAGTCAAAGTTCCAAACCACTTTACACACGCAGCAGCAGACTGGCGGTGTCCTGGTCTGGTAGGTGAGTTAATTTCCTTCACCTCGTGTTGAGGTTGAAAGTTTCAACCATTTCAAATGTGTAGCTAACACCTCATGTTTCCTGGTCTAAAGGTTGATTTCTCTTCCAGGCATTTATGTACTCTTGGTCAAAAGGGCCGTTCCATCATGCTGACAAGCTCTCTGATCTCAGTCGGGGTGTGGCTACTTAATGTGCAAAGGATATGAAAAACTATAAATCTCCTTATAAAATTAAAATCATGTTCCTCTCTTAACACAAATACCTTCATCACTTTTCATATTATATGCTCAACGCATCACATGAAACATCATACCTGTAACGGCCATACTTTTCCTCCATAAGATTTTTACTGACATCACAAAATAATCAACCATATGACATTAGTTTTCCATATCTCCCCACTGACCATTCACCACATTCTTTATGATAGAATTATAGTCCCATTGTCACTTTATGGATGTTAGAGTTTTGGGCAGGCAAAAGTCTCTGGAGTCAAAGTGACATTAATTTAGTCAATACTGGAGGATAGAGAGAATCCTCTCCTGCTTAATTTACGATTGGGAGGTGTCAAAACTGGCCCCGTGCCCTCCTCCCCAGTCTTTGCGGGTGGCAGTGTGTCTGGTTATTGTCAGCCATTGCCAAGCTGACCCATTGTGATCCTCATAGGACAGTCATGACAAAACCACTCGCTACACTCCCCACACCAGTCTCTAAACCACAATATCACTCGATACACTACATTACCACTCGCTACACTACCACTCACTACAATATCAATACACTATAAGAGCACTCACTACACATACAATACCACTCACTACACAATACCACTGCACAACCACTCACTACACATACAATACCACTCGCTACAATACCACTCACTACACAGTACCACTGCACAACCACTCACTACACATACAATACCACTCGCTACAATACCACTCACTACACAGTACCACTGCACAACCACTCACTACACATACAATACAACTACACTACAATAGCACTGCACTACAATACCACTACAACGCACTACAATACCACTACACTACAACGCACTACACTACCACCACACTAAAATACCACACACTACTACAATACCACTCACACATACTTGATGGTCGACCTTTACCTGTGTCATATTATATTTTTTTATGTAAGACAGACCGTCTCCCTGGTAAAAACATGAAAGTACTGAAACAAATGAAGAGATACATATTGCAACCTATATGTGTCATAAAAAAACAGTCCCACCTTCTCTTACCTAGCTGCACAGCAATGCTTCGACATAACAGAAAGGACCCATTTCCAGGCCTCCTACAGTCTCCCACAACAAATGTTTCAAGTGACAGTGAAGAGAGCATTGCTTTACAGAAGTTAAAAAGAAGTCGAGGACAATTTGGTTGAGCTGAGGGTGGGTACGAAACAACACCAAAACAAGCCGACAGACTGTATCCATTCGTATTATGGGGGGTTAAAAACAGAGGAGAGGTAGTCAGGAGAACAGTCAGTCAGTCGTCAATCACTCAGCCTGGTGACTCCTATTGTGTGGAATTGCACTCCGGAGTCAAAAGAAGACTTCAAGTAGTGATATGAGTAGCCAAACTCTTTTAGACTGTAGACGAGATCACTGGGAATTGTCAAATCTAATGGTTTGTCATTGGTGTGTACAGCATTGTCTCTCAACTATTGTTTTATTATCATTCTATGGGAAATAATGGCAAACTATTCATCTTAATCATAGGTTTTGGTAGCCAACACTCTGCAAATTGCGGCTGCAACCAGCTAAAATAATTGTTTGTGTAATGAACCACAAAGAATACCGTCATTCTCAGTTTTTGTTAATTTGAATAGAACTTTGCTATGATGAGTTGTGTTTACTACATGACCGAATTACTTTAGTTTGTTGTGCTCTAATGCAAGTTTAAATGTCCTCCACTCATGGATACTTTATTTAAATCACGTGAATTCTTGGTTTATTCTGCATGATTTTTTGATTGAAAATGCCACAAACATACAGTGTATTTGTTCCTCTGTAGCTCTGTTGGTAGAGCATGGCGGTTTCAACGGCATTGTAGTGGGTTTGATTCCCTGACTACCCAAACATAAAATGTATACACACATGACTGTAATTTGCTTTGGATTTTTTATTAAACTGATAAATGGCATATTATTGTCTTCATATTACTGAACACTCAATAATGCTTTGAGGTTGGTGAATTGGTCAGTGAGTCATTCAAAGAATATGGTCCATGTGATCAGCTCCTTTACGCATTACAACTGCCTGATGTTCCCCACAGCAGATACTGTCGATATTAAATGGCCCCTGAGTGTTGGACAATCTGAGGGAGAAAAGCAGATCATACCCGCCATGTCCTAACCTCCGATTTTCAAGAGACTGTCCTTTTTAAAAATGTCTAGCTGGAGATGTCTGAGTAGTTGGCTTCTGAGCCCTCAGCCATTAGGGACTTAGGCCTAAGGCTGACTCTATTTACCCGCTACACACAAAAAATAAAAAAGGTTCCTGGAGGCACCTTTAGGGGTTCCTCAGATTGCAACCTTTTAGCGTGTTAAGGTTCCTGTAGGAGCCTTTTATGTCCCATGCATTATCTTATGAATAATAGCAATAATAGTAATATTAACAATAATACAAATAACACTGAGTGGCAAACTTGTAAAGTCAGAAATTCCTTTTATTGACTTTGAAAGTCCCAGAAATCTCACTTGCAGACATCACAGAAATATCTGGTCTCCCTTATCCCTCTCTACAGAATAAAGTTTGCCATTTGTACATTTGTTGGTAATTTACCCCCCTCATCAATTCCCAGAACACATTTCTGAATGAACAGTATAGTGCTTTTCACTGATGCTGCATACTCAATATTAAAAAGGAAATGGACCCCCCATTGCCACTCCCAATCCATGGAGATGTCCTCCAGCTCTTCAATGAGTAGCTCCTCTCCATCCAGGGAGAGTTGGACAGTGGTGTAAAGTACTTTAAAAAAATAATGAATTCGTTTTTTTGGGGTGTCTGTGCTTCACTGGGCTCCCAAATAGCGCAGCGGTCTAAGGCACTGCATCTCAGTATTAGAGGCGTCACTACAGACCCTGGTTTGATTCCAGACTGTATCACAACCAGCCGTGATTGGGAGTGCCATAGGGCGGTGCACAATTGGCCCAGCGTCATCCGGGTTAGGGTTTGGCTGGGGTAGGCTGTAATTTTAAAGAAGAATTTGTTCTTAACGGACTGGCTTAGTTAAATAAAGGTCAAATATATATTTTTTTAAATGACTATTTATGTTTGACAACTTTTACTCCATACATTCCTAAAGAAAATAATGTACTTTTTACTCCATACATTTTCCCTGGCACCCAAAAATCCTTGTTACATTTCAAATGAATAGAAGGACTGGAAAATGGTCCAATTCACACACTTATCGAGAGAACATCCCTGGTTCTACGTATCGCGTCTGATCTGGCTGACTCACAAAACTCAAATGCTTAGTTTGTAAATAATGCCTGAGTGTTGGAGTGTACCCCTGGCTATGTGTAAATCAAAAATAAAATCATGCCGTCTGGTTTGCATAATATGAGGAATGTGAAATGATGTATACTTTTAATTTTGATACTTAAGTATATTTCAAACCAAATACTTTTAGACTTTTACTCAAGT
The DNA here is from genome assembly GCF_023373465.1 of Oncorhynchus keta. Taxonomy (NCBI): domain Eukaryota; kingdom Metazoa; phylum Chordata; class Actinopteri; order Salmoniformes; family Salmonidae; genus Oncorhynchus; species Oncorhynchus keta. The sequence goes on from NC_068424.1 coordinate 68,521,566, forward strand.
AGTACTTTACTTGAGTAAAAGTAAAGATACCTTCATAGAAAATTACTAAAGTATGACATTTGGGTACTCCACCACTGGAGTTGGATGTGGCTCTCATCCACAAAGGGATTCCCCTCAAAGGGATTCCCCTCAAAGGGATTCCCCTCAAAGGGTTTCCCCTCAAAGGGATTCCCCTCAAAGGGATTCCCCTCAAATGGATTCCCCTCAAAGGGATTCCCCTCAAAGGGATTCCCCTCAAAGGGATTCCCCTCAAAGGGTTTCCCCTCAAAGGTTTTCCCCTCAAAGGGATTCCCCTCAAAGGGATTCCCCTCAAATGGATTCCCCTCAAAGGGATTCCCCTCAAAGGGTTTCCCCTCAAAGGGTTTCCCCTCAAAGGGTTTCCCCTCAAATGGATGCCCCTCAAAGGGTTTCCCCTCAAAGGGATTCCCCTCAAAGGGATTCCCCTCAAAGGGTTTCCCCTCAAAGGGATTCCCCTCAAAGAGTTTCCCCTCAAATGGATGCCCCTCAAAGGGTTTCCCCTCAAATGGATGCCCCTCAAAGGGTTTCCCCTCAAAGGGATTCCCCTCAAAGGGTTTCCCCTCAAATGGATGCCCCTCAAAGGGTTTCCCCTCAAAGGGATGCCCCTCAAAGGGATTCCCCTCAAAGGGTTTCCCCTCAAAGGGATGCCCCTCAAAGGGATTCCCCTCAAAGGGATTCCCCTCAAAGGGATGCCCCTCAAAGGGATTCCCCTCAAAGGGATTCCCCTCAAAGGGTTTCCCCTCAAAGGGATGCCCCTCTAAGGGATGCCCCTCAAAGGGATTCCCCTCAAAGGGATTCCCCTCAAAGGGATGCCCCTCAAAGGGATTCCCCTCAAAGGGATGCCCCTCAAAGGGATTCCCCTCAAAGGGATTCCCCTCAAAGGGATTCCCCTCAAAGGGATGCCCCTTAAAGGGATTCCCCTCAATTCTTATGGTAGGTGATGGGAACTTTACACACTGTACACAAAATAAAGTTACTCAAGTTATATTTCAAACAGTAAGTTAACTGAGCACAGCACACCTCACACAGTACTACTTACTTTGCATTAATTTATTTGTCTGCAGGGAAATGCATACCCTGTCTGTGACATACAGCCCACTTGGATCTTCTTTGAAGAGGTAGGGGAGGAGCAAAATGGCTGCAGTGACCTTCAGACCTGTGTGAAATAAAACGGCTGCAGTGACCTTCAAACCTGTGTGTAATAAAACGGCTGCAGTGACCTTCAGACCTGTGTGTAATAAAACGGCTGCAGTGACCTTCAGACCTGTGTGTAATAAAACGGCTGCAGTGACCTTCAGACCTGTGTGAAATAAAAAAGCTGCAGTGACCTTCAGACCTGTGTGTAATAAAACGGCTGCAGTGACCTTCAGACCTGTGTGTAATAAAACGGCTGCAGTGATCTTCAGACCTGTGTGTAATAAAACGGCTGCAGTGACCTTCAGACCTGTGTGTAATAAAATGGCTGCAGTGACCTTCAGACCTGTGTGTAATAAAACGGCTGCAGTGACCTTCAGACCTGTGTGTAATAAAACGGCTGCAGTGACCTTCAGACCTGTGTGTAATAAAATGGCTGCAGTGACCTTCAGACCTGTGTGTAATAAAACGGCTGCAGTGACCTTCAGACCTGTGTGTAATAAAACGGCTGCAGTGACCTTCAGACCTGTGTGTAATAAAATGGCTGCAGTGACATTCAGACCTGTGTGTAATAAAACGGCTGCAGTGACCTTCAGACCTGTGTGTAATAAAACGGCTGCAGTGACCTTCAGACCTGTGTGTAATAAAACGGCTGCAGTGACCTTCAGACCTGTGTGTAATAAAATGGCTGCAGTGACATTCAGACCTGTGTAATAAGGTCTGTAATAAAATGTCTGGATTAGAATCAATACAATTAGAACACGGTACATTTTACAGCAACAAAAAACTTTGTGGACCTCCTCCGTGTGTGAGAGAAGTGCTGTCTTATATCGATTCAGCAACTCCACGCTCACACCCTTCCTCTCCCGTTTCTGCAATGATTTTGTCAGCCATTGTGCCAAATCCAGACAGAATGTTGCTGTCCTATTCCTTAACCAATTTGCTTCTCATCTCTGAGAAAATCTGAAAGTCTATTTGTTTATAATGCATCATCAATATATCTTTGATTCAGATGGAAGTACCTGGTTATGTTACATTAGTTATGCTTTTTACCATTTCTTTCTGACGTTGTGTCTACTTGCAATGGCTGACAAAAGGAGTGCTGGGCACAGTTTTAAGATGTCCTTGGTGCCTTGTTGTTTTATAAAAAGTGATCTCTTTTTCAATCCTTTTCATCTTGTCTCTTTTCTTGGCACTCCACCTATATCTTTTCAACATTTAACTTCTGACTGAAGGAATCCTCACCAGTCTCAATCTGAAAATCAAATATAAATAGGATCAAATATTGATCAAACACGATCAAAGTCTATAGGAAAAGAAATTGTCATGTCTACTCCTGCTCACCCTCTCTGGTGCTTGTTGTCGCCAGTTTGCTTATTATTACGCACACCTGCCACCAACATTACGCGCACCTGCACCTCATGAGACTCAACTGGACTCTATCCATCACTTCTTTGATTACCTCCCCTATATCTGTCACTCTCTTTGGTTCTTTCCCCAGGCAGTATTAATTATGTTTCTCATGTCCAGATGCTACTCTTGTTTTGTATTGTTCCATATTTTTTGTATTATTAAATTCACCCCCTATACTTGCTTCCTGACTCCCAGCGTCTGCCTTACAAAAATGTCCCGTATCCATAAAGCATCTCAGACTGCTGAACTAGGATCAGGTCCCCACCTGTCCATACATATGATCTTAAAAACGGATCCAGGATCAGCGGTTCGACTTTGACACACTAAATATGGGCCGTTATTTGTATGCAGTTACCTTCACTCTTTTGGCCAAGTCTTCATTTTTGGTGTCATCTGGGCTTACCTTCTTCCCTTGCCTCCCAAACCTCTTCTGCACTTCCTGTACTTGTGCTATGCGAGGAAGCGGCTGCTGTTCTTTTTTGTATTCATTCTTTATCATGCCGTGCCATAACTTCATAGAAAATTATGTGGAGAGGAGAAATGTCATGATGGATTATTGGGACCGAGGTCAGAGGAGCAGACTAGAGATGGTCTTGTTATGCTGCTGGAAATGTGATGGTTTAACAATGTGAAAATAAAATATCCAGGCCAGCACATTATGGTCTGGGTAGGCACAATAGTAAAACTGAGGAATTCTTACATATCCCTTCCCTGTCTGGTCTCTCAACGAGGGGTACTATTGAATGAGAGCTTTGCACACTTCCATGTATTGCAGGGACCTGAAGCAAACGAGAAACATACAACATCACATTTAGAATATCAATTATGTTTGTAATACAAATGGCACTGATTGATGGAGAGTATGGAGGACAGAGACAAAACAAATATAATTTTATTTGTCACATACACGTGTTTAGCAGATGTTATTGCGGGTGTAGCGAAATGCTTGTATTTCTAGCTCCAACAGTGCAGTAATATCTAACAGGTAATACAGTTACCGGAAGTCGGAAGTTTACATACACTTAGGTTGGAGTCATTAAAACTAATTTTCCCACCACTCCACAAATTTCTTGTTAACAAACTATAGTTTTGGCACGTCGGTGAGGACAACTACTATGTGCATGGCACAAAAAAAAATCCAACAACTGTTTACAGACTTCAAATCAAATCAAAGTTTATTTGTCACGTGCTCTGAATACAACAGTGAAATGCTTACTTACAGGCTCTAACCAATAGTGTGGAAAAAAAGGTGTGTGTGTGTGTGTGTGTGTGTGTGTGTGTGTGTGTGTGTGTGTGTGTGTGTGTGTGTGTGTGTGTGTGTGTGTGTGTGTGTGTGTGTGTGTGTGTGTGTGTGTGTGTGTGTGTGTGTGTGTGTGTGTGTGTGTGTGTGTGTGTGTGTGTGTGTGTGTGTGTGAGTGTGTGTGTGTGTGTGTGTGTGTGTGTGTGTGTGTGTGTGTGTAGGTAAGCAAAGAAATAAAACAACAGTAAAAAGACATTTGAGAATAACAGTAGCAAGGCTACACAGACACCTGTTAGTCAGGCTTATTGAGGTAGTATGTACATGTGGGTATGGTTAAAGTGGTCCTATGGACAGATACTCCAATCTCTGCTGTGAAGCTTTGCAGCTCCTTCAGGGTTATCTTTGGTCTCTTTGTTGCCTCTCTGATTAATGCCCTCCTTCCTGGTCTGTGTGTTTTGGTGGACGGCCCTCTCTTGGCAGGTTTGTTGTGATTCCACATTCTTTACCATGTTTTAATAATGGATTTAATGGTGCTCCGTGGGATGTTCAAAGTTTCAGATATTTTTTTATAACCCAACCCTGATCTGTACTTCTCCGCAACTTTGTCCTTGACCTGTTTGGAGAGCTCCTTGGTCTTCATGGTGCCACTTGCTTGGTGGTGCCCCTTGCTTAGTGGTGCTGGAGACTCTGGGGCCTTTCAGAACAGGACATATACTGAGATCATTTGACAGATCATGTGACACTTAGATTGCACACATGTGGACTTTATTTAATTAACTAATTATGTGACTTCTGAAGGTAATTGGTTTCACCAGATCTTATTTAGGGTTTAATAGCAAAGGGAGTGAACACGTACAGTGGGGCAAAAACGTATTTAGTCAGCCACCAATTGTGCAAGTTCTCCCACTTAAAAAGATGAGAGAGGCTTGTAACTTTCATCATAGGTACACTTCCACTATGACAGACAGAATGAGGGAAAAAAATCAGAATATCACATTGTAGGATTTTTAATGAATTTATTTGCAATTATGGTGGAAAATTAGTATTTGGTTACCTACAAACAAGCAAGATTTGTGGCTCTCACAGACCTGTAACTTCTTCTTTAAGAGAATCCTCTGTCCTCCACTCGTTACCTGTATTAATGGCACCTGTTTGAACTTGTTATCAGTATAAAAGACACCTGTCCACAACCTCAAACAGTCACACTCCAAACTCCACTATGGCCAAGACCAAAGAGCTGTCAAAGGACACCAGAAACAAAATTGTAGACCTGCACCAGGCTGGGAAGACTGATTCTGCAATAGGTAAGCAGCTTGGTTTGAAGAAATCAACTGTGGGAGCAATTAATCTCCCTTGATCTGGGGCTCCACGCAAAATCTCATCCCGTGGGGTCAAAATGATCACAAGAACGGTGAGCAAAAATCCCAGAACCACACGGGGGGACCTAGTGAATGACCTGCAGAGAGCTGGGACCAAAGTAACAAAGCCTACCATCAGTAACACACTACGCCGCCAGGGACTCAAATCCTGCAGTGCCAGATGTGTCCCCCTGCTTAAGCCAGTACATGTCCAGGCCCATCTGAAGGTTGCTAGATAGCATTTGGATGATCCAGAAGAATATTGGCACAATGTCATATGGTCAGATGAAACCAAAATATAACTTTTTGGTAAAAACTCAACTCGTCGTGTTTGGAGGACAAAGAATGCTGAGTTGCATCCAAAGAACACCATACCTACTGTGAAGCATGGGGGTGGGAACATCATGCTTTGGGGCTGTTTTTTCTGCAAAGGGACCAGGACGACTGATCCGTGTAAATGAAAGAATGAATGGGGCCATGTATTGTGAGATTTTGAGTGAAAACCTCCTTCCATCAGCAAGGGCATTGAAGATGATACGTGGCTGGGTCTTTCAGCATGACAATGGTCCCAAACACACCGCCCGGGCAACGAAGGAGTGGCTTCGTAAGAAGCATTTCAAGGTCCTGGAGTGGCCTAGCCAGTCTCCAGATCTCAACCCCATAGAACATCTTTGGAGGGAGTTGAAAGTCCGTGTTGCCCAGCAACAGCCCCAAAACATCACTGCTCTGGAGGAGATCTGCATGGAGGAATGGGCCAAAATACCAGTAACAGTGTGTGAAAACCTTGTGAAGACTTACAGAAAACGTTTGACCTCTGTCATTGCCAACAAATGGTATATAACAAAGTATTGAGATAAACTTTTGTTATTGACCAAATACTTATTTTCCACCATAATTTGCAAATAAATTCATAAAAAATCCTACAATGTGATTTTCGGGATTTTTTTTCTCATTTTGTCTGTCATAGTTTAAGTGTACCTATGATGAAAATTACAGGCCTCTTTTTTGCCCCACTGTATGCACGCACCACTTTTCCATTTTCTATTTGTTAAAATGTTTTGAAACAAGTACGTTTTTTTTCATTTCACTTCACCAATTTTGACTATATATCCATTACATGAAGGCCCCCCAAAAATCTATTTGTCATGCAACAAAATAGGAAAAATGCCAAAGGGGATAAATACTTTTGCAAGGCACTGTACTCATTAAGTCGAACAACACCTGCACAATCTGAGACCTCCACTTCGAGAGCAAAGTAGAGCGACGGAGAATGTCACGTTTTTAAAACAGTTTTTCTTTTACTATGGCTGTAAATTGGGGAAAGTGTAAATCCATATGGCCAGACTCTGGCTGATTGATATGTCCTGTTGCTGGCCAGTTGATATGTCATACTGAAGATACTTTACAGATGCTGGGTCATTTTGCTGGAATGATGCTGGGTCATTTTGCTAGACCGATGCTGGGTCATTTTGCTAGACCGATGCTGGGTAATTTTGCTGTACAGATGCTGGGTCATTTCGCTGGAATGATGCTGGGTCATTTTGCTAGACCGATGCTGGGTCATTTTGCTGTACAGATGCTGAGTCATTTTGCTGGACAGATGTTGGATTATTTTGCTGGACAGATGCTGGGTCATTTTGTTGGAATTATGCTGGGTCATTTTGCTAGACCGATGCTGGGTCATTTTGTTGGAATTATGCTGGGTCATTTTGCTAGACCGATGCTGGGTCATTTTGCTAGACCGATGCTGGGTCATTTTGCTACACCGATGCTGGGTCATTTTGCTAGACCGATGCTGGGTCATTTTACTGGAATGATGCTGGGTCATTTTGCTAGACCGATGCTGGGTCATTTTGCTAGACCGATGCTGGGTCATTTTGCTGTACAGATGCTGGGTCATTTTGCTGGAATGATGCTGGGTCATTTTGCTAGACCGATGCTGGGTCATTTTGCTGTACAGATGCTGAGTCATTTTGCTGGACAGATGTTGGATTATTTTGCTGGACAGATGCTGGGTCATTTTGTTGGAATTATGCTGGGTCATTTTGCTAGACCGATGCTGGGTCATTTTGTTGGAATTATGCTGGGTCATTTTGCTAGACCGATGCTGGGTCATTTTGCTAGACCGATGCTGGGTCATTTTGCTGTACAGATGCTGAGTCATTTTTCTGGACAGATGTTGGATTATTTTGCTGGACAGATGCTGGGTCATTTTGTTGGAATTATGCTGGGTCATTTTGCTAGACCGATGCTGGGTCATTTTGTTGGAATTATGCTGGGTCATTTTGCTAGACCGATGCTGGGTCATTTTGCTAGACCGATGCTGGGTCATTTTGCTAGACCGATGCTGGGTCATTTTGCTGGGCAGATGATGAGTTATTTTGCTGGACAGATGTTGGATTATTTTGCTGGACAGATGCTGGGTCATTTTGTTGTAATTATGCTGGGTCATTTTGCTAGACCGATGCTGGGTCATTTTGCTAAACCGATGCTGGGTCATTTTGCTACACCGATGCTGGGTCATTTTGCTACACCGATGCTGGGTCATTTTGCTAGACCGATGCTGGGTCATTTTGCTACACCGATGCTGGGTCATTTTGCTGGGCAGATGCTGAGTTATTTTTCTGAACAGGTGTTGCTGGGGCATTTGGATGTACGAATACAGGGTAATTTTGCTGGGCCGTTTGCTGCAGCTGGGAACCAACAATAATACAGTTTTGTGTGCTTTCAGGCTCAGAAAGAAAACAAAAAAACAGAGAATGGGAATATGATCACTGTGATAGATTCCATGATGCATAAATTGACTTACCTATTGACATCTTTTAGATTCTCCATCCATTTTGTGAATTTGATTCAAACTTTGGTTGAGAATGAGAATGAGTTGCTCCACCATTCTTTGGTCCAATGGAATCAATGTCTCTCCATATATTTGGTGTTCTGATAATATACCAAATAAAAGAAAAACATGTCAGTGTTCTGGTCAGTGTGCATCAGAACAGGAAACACATATGAAAATGCTAAAACAAAGCTGTGTTGTGCTTAATAAGTGAATAAATCAATGAATCTCTTCTGAATGAGCAGTGTCAATGATCAGATAGCCTCCTACATTGTACTGCGTGTTGTTCACTGCAATGGACGTTGACACATTTTGCTCTGATGACTTCTCCGAATCTGGTATTTAAAGGAGGAACCAGCGTATTCCTCAAATACTGCAGAGTTGTTAGGCAAGTCCCTGAGATCATCATCTTCATCCAAATCAAATCAAATCAAATGGATTTATATAGCCCTTCGTGCATCAGCTGATATCTCAAAGTGCTGTACAGAAACCTAGCCTAAAAACCCAAACAGCAAGCAATGCAGGTGTTGAAGCACGTCGGCCAGGAAAAACTCCCTAGAAAGGCCAAAAACCTAGGAAGAAACCTAGAGTGGAATCAGGCTATGAGGGGTGGCAAGTCCTCTTCTGGCTGTGCCGGGTGGAGATTATGACAGAACATGGCCAAGATGTTCAAATGTTCATAAATTACCAGCATGGTCAAATAATAGGTCCGGGACAGGTAGCACGTCCGGTGAACAGGTCAGGATTCCATAGCCGCAGGCAGAACAGTTGAAACTGGAGCAGCAGCACGGCCAGGTGGACTGGGGACAGCAAGGAGTCATCATGCCAGGTAGTCCTGAGGCATGAACTTACGGCTCAGGTCCTACGAGAGAGAGAAAGAAAGAGAGAAAGAGAGAATTAGAGAGAGCATACTTAAATTCACACAGGACACCGGATAAGACAGGAGAAGTACTCCAGATATAACAAACTGACCCTAGCCCCCCGACACAAACTACTGCAGCATAAATACTGGAGGCTGAGACAGGAGGGGTCAGGAGTACTGTGGCCCCATCCAATGATACCCCCGGACAGGGCCAAACAGGAAGGATATAACCCCACCCACTTTGCCAAAGCCCCCACACCACTAGAGGGATATCTTCAACCACCAACTTACCATCCTGAGACAAGGCCGAGTATAGCCCACAAAGATCACCGCCACGGCACAACCCAAGGGGGGGGGGCGCCAACCCAGACAGGAAGATCACATCAGTGACTCAACCCACTCAAGTGACGCACCCCTCCTAGGGACGGTATGAAAGAGCCCTAGTAAGCCAGTGACTCAGCCCCTGTAATAGTGTTAGAGGCAGAGAATCCCAGTGGAAAGAGGGGAACCGGCCAGGCAGAGACAGCAAGGATGGTTTGTTGCTCCAGAGCCTTTCCGTTCACCTTCACACTCCTGGGCCAGACTACACTCAGTATGACTCACTGAAGAGATGAGTCTTCCGTAAAGACTTAAAGGTTGAGACCGAGTTTGCGTCTCTAACATGGGTAGGCAGACCATTCCATAAAAATTGAGCTCTATAGGAGAAAGCCCTGCCTCCAGCTGTTTGCTTAGAAAGCAGGAGGCCCGCGTCTTGTGACTGTAGCATACGTGTAGGTATGTACGGCACAACCAAATCAAAGAGATAGGTAGGAGCAAGCCCATGTAATGCTTTGCAGGTTAGCAGTAAAACCTTGGAATCAGCCCTTGCCTTGACAGGAAGCCAGTGTAGGGAGGCTAGCACTGGAGTAATATGATCAAATTATTTCGTTCTAGTCAGGATTCTAGCAGCCGTATTTAGCACTAACTGAAGTTTATTTAGTGCTTTATCCGGGTAGCCGGAAAGTAGAGCATTGCTGTAGTCTAACGTAGAAGTAACAAAAGCATGGATACATTTTTCTGCATCATTTCTGGACAGAAAGTTTCTGATTTTTTGCAATGTTACGTAGATGGAAAAAAGCTGTCCTTGAAACAGTCTTGATATGTTCGTCAAAATAGAGATCAGGGTCCAGAGTAACGCCGAGGTCCTTCAGTTTTATTTGAGACGGCTGTACAACCATTAAGAGATATTGTCAGATTCAACAGAAGATCTCTTTGTTTCTTGGGACCTAGAACAAGCATCTCTGTTTTGTCCGAGTTTAAAAGTAGAAAGTTTGCAGCCATCCACTTCCTTATGTCTGAAACACAGGCTTCTAGCAAAGGCAATTTTGGGGCTTCACCATGTTTCATTGAAATGTACAGCTGTGTGTCATCCGCATAGCAGTGAAAGATATGTTTTCGAATGACACCCCCAAGAGGTAAAATATATAGTGAAAACAATAGTGGTCCTAAAACGGAACCTTGAGGAACACCGAAATGTACAGTTAATTTGTCAGAGGACAAACCATTCACAGAGACAAACTGATATCTTTCCGACAGATAAGATCTAAACCAGGCCAGAACTTATCCGTGTAGACCAATTTGGGTTTCCAATCTCTCCAAAAGAATGTGGTGATCGATGGTATCAAAGGCAGCACTAAGGTCTAGGAGCACGAGGACAGATGCAGAGCCTCGGTCTGATGCCATTAACCTCTTGCTCCTACCTGGCACGCAGGCGTCCCATCTAGAGCTCTGGAAATGCAAATGCGCTACGCTAAATGCTAATAGTATTAGTTAAAACTTAAACGTTCATTAAAATACACATGCAGGGTATTGAATTAAAGCTACACTCGTTGTGAATCCAGGCAACAAGTCAGATTTTTAAAATGCTTTTCGGCGAAAACATGAGAAGCAATTATCTGATAGCATGTAACACCCCAAAAGACCCGCAGGGGACGTAAACAAAATAATTAGCATATTCGGCGCTACACAAACCGCACAATAAAATATAAAAACATTCATTACCTTTGACCATCTTCTTTGTTGGCACTCCTAGATGTCCCATAATCACTATTGGGTCTTTTTTTTTATTAAATCGGTCCATATATAGCCTAGATATCGATCTATGAAGACTGTGTGATAAACGGAAAAAAATTGCGTTTCATAACGTAACGTCATTTTTTTAAATTCAAAAAGTCGACGATAAACTTTCACAAAACACTTCGAAACACCAAGAATCAAAGCCGAATCAAATGACAAGACTCTAGACATTGTATGGAAGCTGTAGGCACTGCAACCTCGGCCTCATTTAATTCGGTTCACTTTGAACATTTCCTGGAAGTAGCGCAAGGATATTTATTTCCATTTTCAGTGATCAGATTTTCCTGTACTTTTCGATGAAACGCACGTTCTGTTATAGGCACAGCCGTGATTTAACCAGTTTTATAAACGTCTGAGTGTTTTCTATCCACACATACTAATCATATGCATATACTATATTCCTGGCCTGAGTAGCAGGGTGCTGAAATGTTGCGCGATTTTTAACAGAATGTTCGAAAAAGTAGAGGGTCGACTTAACAGGTGAAAAGGTCATTTACCACCTTCACAAGTGCAGTCTCAGTGCTATGATGGGGTCTAAAACCAGACTGAAGTATGTTGTATACATTGTTTTGTCTTCAGGGAGGCAGTGAGTTGCTGCGCAACAGCCTTTTCTAAAATTTTGGAGAGGAATGGAAGATTCGACATAGGCCGATAGTTTTTAAAATATTTTCTGGATCAAGGTTTGTCTTTTTCAAGAGAGGCTTTATTACTGCCACTTTTAGTGAGTTTGGTACACATCCGGTGGATAGAGAGCCGTTTATTATGTTCAACATAGGAGGGCCAAGCACAAGAAGCAGCTCTTTCAGTAGTTTAGTTTAGGAATTACACAGAACACACAATAATTACACCAGTATGCAGTATGCAGTATGCAGTATGCAGCTTGAAGGTTTAGAGGCCATGATTATATTCATCATTGTGTCAAGAGATATAGTACTTAAACATTTGAGTGTCTCTCTTGATCCTAGGTCCTGGCAGAGTTGTGCAGACTCAGGACAACTGAGCTTTGAAGGAATACGCAGATTTAAAGAGGAGTCCGTAATTTGCTTTCTAATAATCATGATCTTTTCCTCAAAGAAGTTCATGAATTTATTACTGCTGAAGTGAAAGCCGTCCTCACTCGGGGAATGCTGCTTTTTTAGTTAGCTTTGCGACAGTATCAAAAATACATTTCGGATTGTTCTTATTTTCCTCTATTAGAAAAATAGGATGATCGAGCAGCAGTAAGGGCTCTTCGATACTGCACGGTACTGTCTTTCCAAGCTAGTCGGAAGACTTCCAGTTCGATGTGGTACCATTTCCGTTCCAATTTTCTGGAAGCTTGCTTCAGAGCTTGGGTATTTCCTGTATACCAGCGAGATAGTTTCTTATGAGAATTTGTTTTTGTTTTTAGGGGTGCAACTGCATCTAGGGTATTGCGCAAGGTTACATTGAGTTCCTCAGTTAGGTTGTTAACTGATTTTTGGGTAGGCAGAGGGAGTCTGGATGGGCATCAAGGAATCTTTGTGTTGTCTGTGAATTTATAGCACGACATTTGATGCTCCTTGGTTGGGGTCTGAGCAGATTATTTGTTGCAATTGCAAACGTAATAAAATGGTGGTCCGATAGTCCAGGATTATGAGGAAAACATTAAGATCCACAACATTTATTCCATAGGACAAAACTAGGTCAAGAGTATGACCGTGACAGTGAGTAGGTCCAGAGACATGTTGGACAAAACTCACTGAGTCGATGATGGCTCCGAAAGCCTTTTGGAGTGGGTCTGTGGACTTTTCCATGTGAATATTAAAGTCACCCAAAATTTGAATATTATCTGCTATGACTACAAGGTCCGATAGGAATTCAGGGAACTCAATGAGGAACGCTGTACATGGCCCAGGAGGCCAGTAAACAGTAGCTATAAAAAAGTGATTGAGTAGGCTGCATCGATTTCATGACTAGACGAAAACATATTTTTTTTGTGTAAATTGAAATTTGCTATCGTAAATGTTAGCATCACCTCCGCCTTTGCGGGATGCACGGGGCATATGGTCACCAGTGTAACCAGGAGGTGAGGCCTCATTTAACACGGAAAATTATCAGGCTTAAGCTATGTTTCAGTCAGGCCAATCACATCAAGATTATGATCAGTGATTAGTTCATTGACTATAATTGCCTTTGAAGTGAGGGATCTAACATTAAGTAGCCCTATTTTGAGATGTGAGGTATCATGATCTCTTTCAATAATGACAGGAATGGAGGAGGTCTTTAACCTAGTGAGATTGCTAAGGTGAACAACGCCATGTTTAGTTTTGCCCAACCTTGGTCGAGGCACAGACATGGTCTCAATGAGGATAGCTGAGCTGACTACACTGACTGTGCTAGTGGCAGACTCCACTAAGCTGGCAGGCTGGCTAACAGCCTGCTGCCTGGCCTGCACCCTATTTCATTGTGGAGCTAGAGGAGTTAGAGCCCTGTCTATGTTGGTAGATAAGATGAGAGCACCCCTCCAGCTAGGATGGAGTCCGTCACTCCTCACTCCTCCTCAATCCACATTTATTTGCTAATTTGTAAGATGAAACCTGAGGGCATCACTGTAGTGTCTCATAAATGCATAAAAAAAATTATGTCCTCAACAATACTATTATGTACCGTAGCTGTGACGCAGTGTTCTTCACTGATTTTCAAAATTAAAAGACAAATAATATTTTTCAGACCTTCAATTAGCTGCACAGTGTTGATCTCTTTGGCTTGAACATGTTCAGTCTCTGGCAGACTCTCTACAGTACATTGCTCACGTCATCTTTAATGGGATCAGTCCCAGTCTCAAATTCATGAGGGAAATTCTCATCTAATTTGGTGTTTAAAATCTCTCTGTGGTTTCGGTAGAAGTGTTACCGAAAGGCCCTGAAACATCTATTTGTTTTCCCACACCCATCTGGATAAGAGCGTCTGCTAAATGACTTAAATGTAAATGTAAATGTAAATTAAATCCACAGGTAATTAGAAAACATGCCGGTGATAGAGGCCAATATGTGTGAGTAGCCTGGACACAAAGAAAGTATGTTTGTTGCAAAGTGGACAATTGAATAGTTTGCCTTCTTCAGACAGTTTGTGAACCTTGGAATGATGGGATGGAATCATGGAGTTCATTGGTACTCAGCCACTTGCAGACATTATCAAGGGACCAGTCTTCCACACTCAAATTCAAGTTGACAATAAAAGCAAAAGTAACACTTCTTAGTGTTGAGGCTAAAACAAAACCTATACTACTCTTTCCAGACAACCACCTGTCCTCCTAATTTGTATTTATGGTTGTTGTTGTTGCATAACGGAGCAGAGCTTGTCAGGAAAGGTGAAGAGGTATCTCTCGTATTTGTCTGATGCCATGGGATTCTGCAGACCCACATTTGGATAAGTGTTGAATCTGATAATATGATGCTTCAAATGGGGCATTAAGTTCTTCTTCCATGTCAACCCAAATTGGCCTATTAGAGTTCACAATAAAGAGAGCCTATTTGGGCAGTTATAGAGGCTTCTTTATATAATTACATGTTAGGGAGTGTTAATCCTCCCTTCTAAATATTTGCATGTAATCTAGCTAGGTTAATCCTAGCCCTTTTAATAGTTCAAATAAACGGAGTAATAGTTTTGTCTATGGTGTTAAAGGTGTAAGCGGGTATGGACAGTGGAAACATGCTCAAGACATAATTCAGTTTAGGAGCTTTAACCATCTTTATAATATGTGCCACAATGAAATGTGTAGCTTATCCCAGCTCTTAAGGAGTTGAGATTTGTTCAAATATACAGAATGTAAAATAAACATTTCCCGTCTCTGAAGAAACAACTTCTCTTCTCACATACAAAAAGAAGACAAAATGACACCAGACATTCACCATTCAGTTAGTATAGGAAAAGAAACGGAATTACACCGAACATACTATAATCACAATGTATTGATTGATTGACTGTTAATATATTCAGTCACCATTCCGTTAGCATCGGAAAAGACAAAGGAATTACACAGAACACACAATAATTACACCAGTATGCAGTATGCAGTATGCAGCTTGAAGGTTTAGAGGCCATGATTATATTCATCATTTTGTCAAGAGATATAGTACTAAAACACTTGAGCGTCTCTCTTGATCCTAGGTCCTAGAGTTGTACAGACTCAGGACAACTGAGCTTTGAAGGAATACGCAGATTTAAAGAGGAGTCCGTAATTTGCTTTCTAATGATTATGATATTTTCCTCAAAGAAGTTCATGAATTTATTACTGCTGAAGTGAAAGCCATCCTCACTTGGGAAATGCTGCTTTTTAGTTAGCTTTGCGACAGTATCAAAGATACATTTCGGATTATTCTTATTTTCCTCTATTAGAAAAATGATCGAGCAGCAGTAAGGGCTCTTCGATACTGCACGGTACTGTCTTTCCAAGCTCGTTGGAAGACTTCCAGTTTGGTGTGGCGCCATTTCCGTTCCAATTTTCTGGAAGCTTGCTTCAGAGCTCGGGTATTTTCTGTATACCAGAGCCCTGTCTCGGGTATTTTCTGTATTCCTGGAAGTAGCGCAAGGATATTTATTTCCATTTTCAGTGATCAGATTTTCCTGTACTTTTCGATGAAACGCACGTTCTGTTATAGGCACAGCCGTGATTTAACCAGTTTTATAAACGTCTGAGTGTTTTCTATCCACACATACTAATCATATGCATATACTATATTCCTGGCCTGAGTAGCAGGGTGCTGAAATGTTGCGCGATTTTTAACAGAATGTTCGAAAAAGTAGAGGGTCGACTTAACAGGTGAAAAGGTCATTTACCACCTTCACAAGTGCAGTCTCAGTGCTATGATGGGGTCTAAAACCAGACTGAAGTATGTTGTATACATTGTTTTGTCTTCAGGGAGGCAGTGAGTTGCTGCGCAACAGCCTTTTCTAAAATTTTGGAGAGGAATGGAAGATTCGACATAGGCCGATAGTTTTTAAAATATTTTCTGGATCAAGGTTTGTCTTTTTCAAGAGAGGCTTTATTACTGCCACTTTTAGTGAGTTTGGTACACATCCGGTGGATAGAGAGCCGTTTATTATGTTCAACATAGGAGGGCCAAGCACAAGAAGCAGCTCTTTCAGTAGTTTAGTTTAGGAATTACACAGAACACACAATAATTACACCAGTATGCAGTATGCAGTATGCAGTATGCAGCTTGAAGGTTTAGAGGCCATGATTATATTCATCATTGTGTCAAGAGATATAGTACTTAAACATTTGAGTGTCTCTCTTGATCCTAGGTCCTGGCAGAGTTGTGCAGACTCAGGACAACTGAGCTTTGAAGGAATACGCAGATTTAAAGAGGAGTCCGTAATTTGCTTTCTAATAATCATGATCTTTTCCTCAAAGAAGTTCATGAATTTATTACTGCTGAAGTGAAAGCCGTCCTCACTCGGGGAATGCTGCTTTTTTAGTTAGCTTTGCGACAGTATCAAAAATACATTTCGGATTGTTCTTATTTTCCTCTATTAGAAAAATAGGATGATCGAGCAGCAGTAAGGGCTCTTCGATACTGCACGGTACTGTCTTTCCAAGCTAGTCGGAAGACTTCCAGTTCGATGTGGTACCATTTCCGTTCCAATTTTCTGGAAGCTTGCTTCAGAGCTTGGGTATTTCCTGTATACCAGCGAGATAGTTTCTTATGAGAATTTGTTTTTGTTTTTAGGGGTGCAACTGCATCTAGGGTATTGCGCAAGGTTACATTGAGTTCCTCAGTTAGGTTGTTAACTGATTTTTGGGTAGGCAGAGGGAGTCTGGATGGGCATCAAGGAATCTTTGTGTTGTCTGTGAATTTATAGCACGACATTTGATGCTCCTTGGTTGGGGTCTGAGCAGATTATTTGTTGCAATTGCAAACGTAATAAAATGGTGGTCCGATAGTCCAGGATTATGAGGAAAAACATTAAGATCCACAACATTTATTCCATAGGACAAAACTAGGTCAAGAGTATGACCGTGACAGTGAGTAGGTCCAGAGACATGTTGGACAAAACTCACTGAGTCGATGATGGCTCCGAAAGCCTTTTGGAGTGGGTCTGTGGACTTTTCCATGTGAATATTAAAGTCACCCAAAATTTGAATATTATCTGCTATGACTACAAGGTCCGATAGGAATTCAGGGAACTCAATGAGGAACGCTGTACATGGCCCAGGAGGCCAGTAAACAGTAGCTATAAAAAAGTGATTGAGTAGGCTGCATCGATTTCATGACTAGACGAAAACATATTTTTTTTGTGTAAATTGAAATTTGCTATCGTAAATGTTAGCATCACCTCCGCCTTTGCGGGATGCACGGGGCATATGGTCACCAGTGTAACCAGGAGGTGAGGCCTCATTTAACACGGAAAATTATCAGGCTTAAGCTATGTTTCAGTCAGGCCAATCACATCAAGATTATGATCAGTGATTAGTTCATTGACTATAATTGCCTTTGAAGTGAGGGATCTAACATTAAGTAGCCCTATTTTGAGATGTGAGGTATCATGATCTCTTTCAATAATGACAGGAATGGAGGAGGTCTTTAACCTAGTGAGATTGCTAAGGTGAACAACGCCATGTTTAGTTTTGCCCAACCTTGGTCGAGGCACAGACATGGTCTCAATGAGGATAGCTGAGCTGACTACACTGACTGTGCTAGTGGCAGACTCCACTAAGCTGGCAGGCTGGCTAACAGCCTGCTGCCTGGCCTGCACCCTATTTCATTGTGGAGCTAGAGGAGTTAGAGCCCTGTCTATGTTGGTAGATAAGATGAGAGCACCCCTCCAGCTAGGATGGAGTCCGTCACTCCTCACTCCTCCTCAATCCACATTTATTTGCTAATTTGTAAGATGAAACCTGAGGGCATCACTGTAGTGTCTCATAAATGCATAAAAAAAATTATGTCCTCAACAATACTATTATGTACCGTAGCTGTGACGCAGTGTTCTTCACTGATTTTCAAAATTAAAAGACAAATAATATTTTTCAGACCTTCAATTAGCTGCACAGTGTTGATCTCTTTGGCTTGAACATGTTCAGTCTCTGGCAGACTCTCTACAGTACATTGCTCACGTCATCTTTAATGGGATCAGTCCCAGTCTCAAATTCATGAGGGAAATTCTCATCTAATTTGGTGTTTAAAATCTCTCTGTGGTTTCGGTAGAAGTGTTACCGAAAGGCCCTGAAACATCTATTTGTTTTCCCACACCCATCTGGATAAGAGCGTCTGCTAAATGACTTAAATGTAAATGTAAATGTAAATTAAATCCACAGGTAATTAGAAAACATGCCGGTGATAGAGGCCAATATGTGTGAGTAGCCTGGACACAAAGAAAGTATGTTTGTTGCAAAGTGGACAATTGAATAGTTTGCCTTCTTCAGACAGTTTGTGAACCTTGGAATGATGGGATGGAATCATGGAGTTCATTGGTACTCAGCCACTTGCAGACATTATCAAGGGACCAGTCTTCCACACTCAAATTCAAGTTGACAATAAAAGCAAAAGTAACACTTCTTAGTGTTGAGGCTAAAACAAAACCTATACTACTCTTTCCAGACAACCACCTGTCCTCCTAATTTGTATTTATGGTTGTTGTTGTTGCATAACGGAGCAGAGCTTGTCAGGAAAGGTGAAGAGGTATCTCTCGTATTTGTCTGATGCCATGGGATTCTGCAGACCCACATTTGGATAAGTGTTGAATCTGATAATATGATGCTTCAAATGGGGCATTAAGTTCTTCTTCCATGTCAACCCAAATTGGCCTATTAGAGTTCACAATAAAGAGAGCCTATTTGGGCAGTTATAGAGGCTTCTTTATATAATTACATGTTAGGGAGTGTTAATCCTCCCTTCTAAATATTTGCATGTAATCTAGCTAGGTTAATCCTAGCCCTTTTAATAGTTCAAATAAACGGAGTAATAGTTTTGTCTATGGTGTTAAAGGTGTAAGCGGGTATGGACAGTGGAAACATGCTCAAGACATAATTCAGTTTAGGAGCTTTAACCATCTTTATAATATGTGCCACAATGAAATGTGTAGCTTATCCCAGCTCTTAAGGAGTTGAGATTTGTTCAAATATACAGAATGTAAAATAAACATTTCCCGTCTCTGAAGAAACAACTTCTCTTCTCACATACAAAAAGAAGACAAAATGACACCAGACATTCACCATTCAGTTAGTATAGGAAAAGAAACGGAATTACACCGAACATACTATAATCACAATGTATTGATTGATTGACTGTTAATATATTCAGTCACCATTCCGTTAGCATCGGAAAAGACAAAGGAATTACACAGAACACACAATAATTACACCAGTATGCAGTATGCAGTATGCAGCTTGAAGGTTTAGAGGCCATGATTATATTCATCATTTTGTCAAGAGATATAGTACTAAAACACTTGAGCGTCTCTCTTGATCCTAGGTCCTAGAGTTGTACAGACTCAGGACAACTGAGCTTTGAAGGAATACGCAGATTTAAAGAGGAGTCCGTAATTTGCTTTCTAATGATTATGATATTTTCCTCAAAGAAGTTCATGAATTTATTACTGCTGAAGTGAAAGCCATCCTCACTTGGGAAATGCTGCTTTTTAGTTAGCTTTGCGACAGTATCAAAGATACATTTCGGATTATTCTTATTTTCCTCTATTAGAAAAATGATCGAGCAGCAGTAAGGGCTCTTCGATACTGCACGGTACTGTCTTTCCAAGCTCGTTGGAAGACTTCCAGTTTGGTGTGGCGCCATTTCCGTTCCAATTTTCTGGAAGCTTGCTTCAGAGCTCGGGTATTTTCTGTATACCAGGGAGCTAGTTTCTTATTAGAAATGTTTTTCGTTTTTAGGGCTGCAACTGCATCTAGGGTATTGCGCAAGGTTAAATTGAGTTCCTCAGTTAGGTTGTTAACTGATTTTTGGGTAGGCAGAGGGAGTCTGGAAGGGCATCAAGGAATCTTTGTGTTGTCTGTGAATTTATAGCACAACTTTTGATGCTCCTTGTTTGGGGTCTGAGCAGATTATCTGTTGCAAACGTAATAAAATGGTGGTCCGATAGTCCAGGATTATGAGGAAAGACATTAAGATCCATACCATTTATTCCATGGGACAAAACTAGGTCCAGAGTATGACTGTAACAGTGAGTATGTCCAGAGACATGTTGGACAAAACCCACTGAGTCGATGATGGCTCAGAAAGCCTTTTGGAGTGGGTCTGTGGACGTTTCCATGTGAATATTAAAGTCACCAAAAATATGAATATTATCTGCTATGACTACAAGGTCTGATAGGAATTTAGGGAACTCAATGAGGAATGCTGTACATGGCCCAGGAGGCCTGTAAACAGTAGCTCTAAAAAGTGATTGAGTAGGCTGCATCGATTTCATGACTAGAAGCTCAAAAGACGAAAATGTCTTTTTTTTTTTGTAAATTGAAATTGAAATTGACTGTTAATATATTCATTCACCATTCCGTTAGCATTCGAAAAGACAAAGGAATTACACAGAACACACAATAATTACACCATATTGATTGATTGACTGTAAGTACATTCATTCATCATTCAGTTGGTATTGGAAAAGACTAAGGAATTACACAGAACATAAATAATCACTGTATTGATTGATTGATTTAAATACATTCATTCACCTTTCCAGACTCACAATAAGCATCTCCATTCCAAAATGATATCTAGAATCGGCTTCCAACAAAGCATCCTTCACTCATGCTTCCAAACATACCCTCGTAAAACTGACTATCCTACCGATCCTTGACTTCCGAGATGTCATTTACAAAATAGCTTCCAACACTCTACTCAGCAAATTAGATGTAGTCTATCACAGTGCCATCCGTTTTGTCACCAAAGCCCCATATACTACCCACCACTGCGACCTGTATGCTCCCGTTGGCTGGCCCTCACAGTTGCAAACCATAGCCTGGCTTTTTTATGGCGGTTTTGGAGCAGTGGCTTCTTCCTTGCTGAGCGGCCTTTCAGGTTAAGTCGTTTTAGGACTTGTTTACTGTGGATATAGACACTTTTGTACCTGTTTCCTCCAGCATCTTCACAAGGTCCTTTGCTTTTGTTCTGGGATTGATTTGCACTTTTCGCACCAAAGTACGTTCATCTCTCAGAGACAGAACCCGTCTCCTTCCTGAGCGGTATGACGGTTGCGTGGTATCATGGTGTTTATACTTGCATACTATTGTTTGTTCAGATGAACGTGGTACCTTCAGGTGTTTGGAAATTGCTCCCAATGATGAGCCAGACTCGAGGAAGTCCACATATTTTTCTGAGGTCTTGGCTGATTTCTTTTGATTTTCCAATAATGACAAGCAAAGAGGCACTGAGTTTGAAGGTAGGCCTTGAAATATATCCACAGGTACACCTCCAATTGACTCAAATGATGTCAATTAGCCTAACAGAAGATTCTAAAGCCATGTCATAATTTTCTGGAATTGTCCAAGTAGTTGAACTTCTTTTGGCTGCAGGGGCAGTATTGAGTAGCTTGGATGAGAGGTGCCCATAGTAAACGGCCTGCTCCTCAGTCATAGTTGCTCATATTTGCATATTATTATTAGTACGGGATAGAAACACTCTGAAGTTTATAAAACGGTTTGAATTATGTCTGTGAGTATAACAGAACTCATAGTGCAGGCAAAAACCTGAGAAATTCCACTTCCTGTTTAGATCTTTTCTGGGGGTGGCAGATTTTCAACCAAGCTCTCATTAAAATTACAGCGAGATATGGATGAGTTTTCACTTCCTACGCCTACTTCCTACGCCTTCCACTAGATGTCAACAGTCAATAGAACTTTGTCTGATGACTCTAATGTGAAGGGGGGTCGAATGAGACAGGAAATAGTTACCACTGCCACAAGTTGACCATGCTTTCACCATGCGCGTTCACAAGGGAAGGACCTGCGTTCCACCGCTCATCTGATGTCATTCTAATTCTCCGGTTGGAACGCTATTCAAGATGTATGTAAACAACATTCTAAAGATTGATTCAGTACATCGTTTGACATGTTTCTACTGACTGCTATGGAGCTTTTGGACATTTCGTCACGTCATAGTGGACGCGCTTTGTGACTTTGAAAATGTTTGCCAAACACGCTAACCAAAGTAGCTATTGGACATACATAACGGACAAATGAAACATTTATTGTGGACCTGGGATTCCTAGGACTGCATTCTGATGAAGTTCATCAAAGGTAAGGAAACATTTATCATGTATTTTCTGGTTTCTGTTGACTCCAACATGGCGGCTAATTTGGCTATTGTTCTGAGCTCCGTCTCAGATTATTGCATGGGTCGCTTTTTCCGTAATGTTTTTTTTTTAAATCTGACACAGCGGTTGCATTAAGGAGAGGTATATCTATAATTCCATGTGTATAACTTGTGTTATCATCTACATTTATGATGAGTATTTCTGTTGAAACGATGTGGCTATGCAAAATCACTTGATGTTTGTGGAACTAGTGAATGTAATGCACCAATGTAAACTCTGATTTTTTTATATAAATAGGAACTTTATCAAACAAAACATGCATATATTGTGTAACATGAAGTCCTATGAGTGTCATCTGTTGAAGATAATTCAAGGTTAGTGATTAATTTGATCTTTGTATCTACTATTTGTGACTGCTATATTTCGCTGGAAAATGGCTGTGCTTATTGTGGTTTGGTGGAGACCTAACATAGTTGTTTGTAGTGCTTTCGCTGAAAAGCCTATTTGAAATCGGACACTTTGGTGGGATTAACATCAAGATGAACTATACAATTATATAAAACACATGTATGTTTTAGGAATTGTAATTATGAGATTTCTGTGGTTTGAATTTGGCGCCATCTAGTTTCACTGGTAGTTGTCATATCGATCTCGGTAGTGGGATTGCAGGCATAACAAGTTAAAGGCACAGTCAATTTAGTGTACGTAAACTTCTGACCCACTGGAATTGTGATACAGTGAATTATAAGTGAAATATTCTGTCTGTAAACAATTGTTTGAAAAATTACTTGTGTCATGCACAAAGTAGACGTCCTAACCAACCTGCCAAAACTCATTTGTTAACAAGAGATTTGTGGAGTGGTAGAATTAGAACTATTTTTTATGATTTCACCCTAAGTGTATGTAAACTTCAGACTCAACTGTACATCCTGTACAGAATTTAAAAGCATTCTTGGCTGTCCCCATAGGCAAAGCCTTTGAAGAACCCGTTTTGTTTCCAGGTAGAACCCTTTTTGGGTTTCATGTAGAACCCAACCCAAAAGGGTTATATTGTACCTGGAACCAAAAAAGGGTGCTCCTTGGCATATACAGCATATACAGACTAAAATAAAGGCTTTCAAAATCGTGTAAATGCTCCTTACAACCAAAATGTTTAAATAAATTGCATTTAAACTTACTCTCCCGGTTGTCTGTGCAATTTGTCCTTCATCTGCTTGAAATCTGAAACAAAATATCCACAGGAAAGCATTGTTTACCCAACTTTTCAGAGAGCCGGTAGGTACAGTACACGGTTCAGTTCCACACTGGCGTAATTTGTCACAAATTTAGAGCAGCTGAAGAACAAACTGCAAAGACAACTGGAAGAGTATGTTTAAATGTAATTGTATTCAACATTCTGGCTTGTAAGGAACATTTACAATATTTTTAAGACATTAGTGTGTATTACAGCCTGATTAATGACTACTATTTTTTTTTAATTATTTTACCAGGTAAATTGACTGAGAACATAATCTCATTTGCAGCAACAATCTGGGGAATAGTTACAGGGGAGAGGAGGAGGAATGAGCCAATTGTAAACTGGGGATTATTAGGTGACTGTGATGGACACCCGTTTAACGTCCCATCCAAAAGACAGCACCCTACACAGGGCAGTGTCCCCAATCACTGCCCTGGGGCATTGGGATTTTTTTTAGACCAGAGGACAGTGTGCCTCCTACTGGCCCTCCAACACTAGCAGCATCTGGTCTCCCATCCAGGAACTGACCAGGACCAACCCTGCTTAGCTTCAGAAGCAAGCCAGCAGTGGTATAGAGGGTGGTATGCTAGTGGAAAATACAGCTGTACATAGCTGTGTTGCCTATTTCTGCCTTTCGCAGGTCGGTGTGCTGAAAAAGGGGAAAAGGAGAAAATCTTGAATTGCACCACAATTTAACCCTGCACCTATACACTATCCCCCAAAAGCCACCACCCCATCCCACTACTTTGACCCTAAACGATCCTACACCAGGCAGTCGGCCTGGAAGGATGGAACCCCTTCTCTCAAAACTTCCTGTAGATCATCTGCACTAAAATCTCTCACACCAAAATAGTTCTGTGCTGCTGCAACTACCACATCTATCTTCTGTGATTTCCACTCCATCAGTGCAGTGCAGTTGACCACCATGGCTATAAACTCAAGAAATCCAACTTTACTAAAACTCCTCCTTTCTGGATCTCTCTCTTCAGGCCTACTCACTGTGGGGCTCCCAGTCGAAGCGCTCCACCCTTGGGCTTTCCTCTACTCCCTTCACTGCCTCAGCAAAGGACACTTTCTGCCCCACTCGAACTCTGGAAATCTCAACCTGTCTCTCTCTCAAAGAGTCCTTCGGATCCACAGCTACATGGACACACCCACAGTTGACACATTGTGCTTTCTCTATCCCAACTGTATACTCACTCTAACATTGCCCTCCTGCACATTTCTCACATCGTGGGATCTCCCTTTTATACGCTGCTGCAACATGTCCAAATCCATGGCACCTATAAAGCACTGTAGTAGGTTCGGAACATAAGACCTCACAGAATAGCAAATATATCCTAAACTGACATTATTAGGCAGAGACTCTCTGTCAAAGCTCAACAAGACAGACAGGGTATTCCCAGTCTCGTCATTTCCACTGGGTCTACGTCTCAGGAAGCGGCGGGCATCACAAACACCAGGAATATGACTTTTTATTTGATCCACCTCTACACCCTGTCCCGGAGAACAAAGACTGCCACAGGTTGTTTCCATGAGCCGTGTGATGTGAAGCGGCCACTTCCTGTGGGAGCGGAGGATGCACAAAAAATCGAAACAATTCCACTTCTCAAAACTTTCACAGATGCAACCATTCCCACAACCAATAGGAAGCTCTATGTAAAAAAACGTATGCACATTTTAACTCGGTGGTTCTGAGTTTGAGTTGTTTTGAACGCAGCATTTATCTGCCAGCAAGGACAAGCACTCTGACCTGGAGTGGGAGGGGCCAAATTTTAAATGTGCATCCAAGAACGTTGATTGGCCGACAGGAAATGCCTTTTTTTTATCATCCTTTTGACTATGAAACCTTCTTTGTAGTTTCTGTAGAAATCAGCATAATATTCTCTACTTATGTTGAGAAAGCCACTAAAACAATGAAAAGCTGACAATCATTTGGGAAAATCAAAGACAAAATAAGTCATTAATTTTTTCAGTGAGACGCTCTGAGATATGTCTGGTCCACCTGAAGTGGGAACTAAAACACTCACTAAAAGCACATTGCTACTCAGGGGGTCATTCTTCCATCCATCCACCACTTGAGTGGGTGTGTGCGTATGCGTGTACACTACAGTAATGCATGTAATCAGTGGGGTGTTAACATGCTGCAGTCATGTTTTTTTATTATTTATTTCACCTTTATTTAACCAGGTAGGCCAGTTGAGAACAAGTTCTCATTTCCAACTGCGACCTGACCAAGATAAAGCAAAGCAGTGCGACACAAACAACACAGAGTTACACATGGGATAAAAAAACATACAGTCAATAACACAATAGAAAATCTATGTACAGTGTGTACAAATGTAGCAAGATTAGGGAGGAAAGGCAATAAATAGGCCATAGTGGTAAAGTAATTACAATTTAGCATTAACACTGGAGTGATAGATGTGCAGATGATGATGTGCAAGTAGAAATACTGGGGTGCAAAAGAGCAACAAAAAAAATTACAATATGGGGATGAGGTGGTTGGGTGGGCTATTTACAGATGGGAGGTGTACAGGTACAGTGATCGGTAAGCTGCTCTGACAGCTGGTGCTTAAAACTTGTTAGGGATTTGGTTCCGCTGTCGGGACCAAATCAGCGGAAATTTCAAGAGTGCCACCTATAGTTTTTGATAAAACTCAAACTTTCATTAAAACACACATGCAAGGTACTGAATTAAAGCTACACTCGTTGTGAATCTAGCCACCGAGTCAGATTTGTAAAATGCTTTTTGGCGAAAGCATGAGAAGCTATTATCTGATAGCATGCACCCCCCAAAATACTGGAACGTCACCGAAAACAACAGATTTTGCGGTAGCCGGCGCTACCCAAAACGTAGAAATAAAATATAAAACATTCATTACCTTTGACGAGCTTCTTTCTTGGCACTCCTATATGTCCCATAAACATCACAATTGGGTCTTTTTCCCGATTAAATCCATCATTGTATAGCCAAAATGTCGTTTTCCTTAGACCGGTCTGATCCAGGAATATTCCATTTTACAAGACGCAACGTCACTTTTTAAAATTACAAAAGTTGCCTATAAACTTTTACAAATCACTTCAAACTACTTTTCTAAACCAACTTTAGGTATTAACCTGTTACTCCTACCCCCTACTTTTTCGAACATTCTGTTAAAAATCGCACAACATTTCAGCGCCCTGCTGCTCATGCCAGGAATATAGTATATGCATATGATTAGTATGTGTGGATAGAAAACACTCAGACGTTTATAAAACTGGTTAACATGTTAGTCCTATAGGGGCAGTATTTCATTTTTGGATAAAAAGACGTGCCCGTTTTAAGCGCAATATTTTGTCACGAAAAGATGCTTGACTATGCTTGGAATTGATAGTTTTGGAAAGAAGACACTCTTACGTTTCCAGAACTGCAAAGATTTTCACTGTGAGTGCCCTAGAACAAATGCTTCAGGCAAAACCAAGATGTTTGACCGACCAGGAAATTAACAGGATTTCTGAGGCTACGTTTTCCATGATCGCCTTATATGGCTGTGAATGCGACAGGAATGAACGGACACTTTCTCTTGTTTCCCCAAGGTGTCTGCAGCATTGTGACGTATTTGTAGGCATATCATTGGAAGATTGACCATAAGAGACTACAATTGCCAAGTGTCCCGCACGGTGTCTGCGTGGAAATTGGTGTGCAAAAGTCAGCTACCAGTATTTTTCCATCCGAATCAGAGAAGAATGCAGGCTTCCAGGGACGGCATTTCAATGAAGAGATATATGACAAAACACCTTGAGGATTGATTCAAACAACGTTTTCCATGTTTCAGTCGATATTATGGAGTTAATTCGGAAAAAAGTTTGACGTGTAGGAGACTGAATTTTCGGTTAGTTTCGGTAGCCAAATGCATAGTAACAAAACGGAACGTTGTGTCCTACACAATAATCTTTCAGGAAAAACTGGACATCTGCTATGTAACTGAGAGTCTCCTCATTGAAACATCTGAAGTTCTTCAAAGGTAAATTATTTTATTTGATCCCTTTGCTGGTTTTTGTGAATATGTTGCGTGCTAAATGCTAACGCTAAATGCTAAGCTAGCTATCACCACTCTTACACAAATTATTGATTTTCTCTGGTTCTAAAGCATATTTTGAAAATCTGAGACGACAGGATTGTTAAGAAAATGATAAGCTTGAGAGCAGGCATATTTATTTCATTTCATTTGCGATTTTTAGAAATCGCTAACGTTGCGTTATGGTAATGAGCTTGAGGCTGTAGTAACGCGACCGCATGCGGGATGGGGCGGACTATGAGGTTAAGTCACGGCTGTGACTATAACAGAATGTGCGTTTCATCGAAAAGCGCAGGAAAATCTGATCACTGAAAATGGAAATATATATCCATCCGCCAATTCAACCCATTAATAAAGGCGAACCACATTAAATGGGGCTGAGGTTGCAATACCTACAGCTTCCACACGATGTCAACAGTCTTGTCATTTGCCTAGGCTTTGTTTCTTGGTCAAACGAAGAAGAGACAAGCCATTTGTTCAGGTCTCCGACCGGATATTTTGGTTGAGATTTACCCGGACATTATTTCCAGACTTACCCCATATAGAATATACATCGCCTCGTGATCAATTTGATCGCTTATTAACGTGTACTAATACCTAAAGTTGCATTACAAAAGTATTTCGATGTGTTTTGTGAAAGTTTATGGTCAACTTTTTTAATAAAAAAAAATGACGTTATAAGACGCTATTTTTTTCGTTTATCACACAGTCTTCATAGATCGATATCTAGGCTATATATGGACCGGTTTAATCGAAAAAAAGACCCAATAGTGATTATGGGACATCTAGGAGTGCCAACAAAGAAGATGGTCAAAGGTAATGAATGTTTTATATTTTATTTGTGCGGTTTGTGTAGCGACGACTATGCTAATTATTTTGTTTACGTCCCCTGCGGGTCTTTTGGGGTGTTACATGCTATCAGATAATAGCTTCTCATGCTTTCGCCGAAAAGCATTTTAAAAATCTGACTTGTTGCCTGGATTCACAACGAGTGTAGCTTTAATTCAATACCCTGCATGTGTATTTTAATGAACGTTTGAGTTTTAACTAGTACTATTAGCATTTAGCGTAGCGCATTTGCATTTCCAGATGTCTAGATGGGACGCCTGCGTGTCAGGTAGGAGCAAGAGGTTAATAAACGTTAATAATCTATCAAATTGATCACGGGGCGATCTGTATTTGATAGCAGCAAGTCTTGAAATCATCCTCCATTGTTTTCAATTTCACAACATCCTGTGGTGAGACTAAAACAGGAAAGGCCAAAACGTCATCCAACCAAGGATTAAGTAGACTGGAAATGCCAGTACTGGAGACATCGTGTGGAAGCTGTGGGCGTTTACAGGGCATCTTCATTTATTTTCGGTCGCCTTAGACAATACATTGACTGGCGGATTAATATATTTTTTGTGTTTTTGGTGAACAGTTTTTCAAGGGATTTTTACTCCTAAACACGTTATGTTATAGCCACAGACACGATTTAACCAGTTTTAGAGACTTCAGAGTGTTTTCTATACACACATACTTATCATTTGCATATACTATATTCCTGGCATGAGTAGCAGGACTTTGAAATGTTGCGAGATTTTTAACTAAAAGCTGCGAAAATGTACATGATCCCTAACAGGTTTTAAAGTTAGTGAGGGAGATTAACTCAGCAAAAAAGAAACTTCCCTTTTTCAAGACCCTGTCGTTCAAAGATAATTTGTAAAAATCCAAATAACTTCACAGATCTTCATTGTAAAGGGTTTAAACACTGTTTCCCATGCTTGTTCAATGAACCATAAACAATTCATGAACATGCACCTGTGGGACGGTCGTTAAGAAAGCTTACAGGCGGTAGGCAATTAAGTTCACAGTTATGAAAACTTAGGACACTAAAGAGGCCTTTCTACTGACTCTGAAAAACACCAAAAGAAATGTGCGTGAACTTGCCTTAGGCATGCTGCAAGGAGGAATGAGAACTGCAGATGTGGCCGGGGAAATAAATTGCAATGTCCGTACTGTGAGACGCCTAAGACAGTGCTACAGGGAGACAAGATGGACAGCTGGTCATCCTCACAGTGGCTGACCGCATGTAACAAGACCTGCACAGGATCGGTACATCCAAACATCACACCTGCGGGACAGCTACCGGATGGCAACAACAACTGCCTGTGTTACACCAGGAACACACAATCCCTCCATCAGTGCTCAGACTGTCTGTAATAGGCTGAGAGAGGCTGGACTGAGGGCTTGTAGGCCTGTTGTAATGCAGGTCCTCACCAGACATCACCGGCAACAACGTCGCCTATGGGCACAAACCCACCGTCGCTTGGCCAGACAGGACTGGCAAAATGTGCTCTTCACTGACGAGTCACGGTTTTGTCTCACCAAGGGTGATGGTCAGATTTGCGATTATCGTCGAAGGAATGAGCATTACACAGAGGTCTGTACTCTGGAGTGGGATCGATTTGGAGGTGGAGGGTCTGTCGTGGTCTGGGGCAGTGTGTCACAGCATCATCGAACTGAGCTTGTTGTCATTGCAGGCATTTCAACGCTGTGCGTTACAGGGAAGACATCCTCCTCCCTCATGTGGTACCCTTCTTGCAGGCTCATCCAGACATTGCAGACATGACCCTCCAGCATGACAATTCCACCAGTCATACTGCTCGTTCTGTGTGTGATTTCCTGCAAGACAGGAATGTCAGTGTTCTGCCATGGCAAAGAGCCCGGATCTCAACCCCATTGAGCACGTCTGGGACCGGTTTGATCGGAGGGTGAGGGTGAGGGCCGTTCCCCCCATAAATGTCTGGGAACTTGCAGGTGCCTTGGTGGAAGAGTGAGGTAACATCTCACAGCAAGAACTGGCAAATCTGGTGCATTCCATGAGGAGGAGATGAACTGCAGTACTTAAATGCAGCTGGTGGCCACACCAGATACTGACTGTTACTTTTGATTTTGACCCCTCCTTTGTTCAGGCACACATTATTATATTTCTCTTAGTCACATGTCTGGGGAACTTGTTCAGTTTGTGTCTCAATTGTTGAATCTTGTTATATTCATACAAATATTTACACATGTTAAGTTTGCTGAAAATAAATACATTTGACAATGAGAGAATGTTTCTTTTTTATAAGTCTCCAGTTTCAGTGATTTTTGCAATTCATTCCAGTCATTGGCAGCAGAGAACTGGAAGGAATGGCGGCCAAAGAGGTGTTGGCTTTGAGGATGACCAGTGAAATATACCTGCTGGAGCGTGTGCTATGGGTGGGTGTAGCTATGGCGACCAGTGAGCTGAGATAAGGCGGGGTTTTACCTAGCAAAGACTTATAGATAGCCTGGAGCCAGTGGGTTTGGCAACGAATATGAAGCGAGGGCCAGCCAATGAGAGCATACAGATCGCAGTGGTGGATAGAATATGTGGTATTGGTGACAAAAATGTGGCACTGTGATAGACTGCATCCAATTTGCTGAGTAGAGTGTTGGAGGCTATTGTGTAAATGACTTCGCTGAAGTCAAGGATAGGTAAGATAGTCAGTTTTACGAGGGTATGTTTGGCAGCATGAGTGATGGAGGCTTTGTGGCGAAATAGGAAGCCGGTTCTAGATATAATTTTGGATTGGAGATGCTTAATGTGAGTCTGGAAGGAGAGTTTACTGTCAAACCAGACACTTAGGTATTTGAGGTGTCCACATATATTAAGTCATAACCGTCCAGTGTAGAGATGCTATCGTTTAAGACCTTGAGCGGGGCTGAGGTGCACCCTTGACCAGCTCGGAAACCAGACTGCATAGGGGAGAAGGTACGGTGGGATTCAAATTAGTTGGGGATCTGTTTGTTAACTTGGCTTTCGAAGACTTTAGGAACGCAGGGCAGGTTGGATATAGGTCTTTAACAGTTTGGGTCTGGAGTGCCTCCCCCTTTGAAGTGGGGGATGACCGCTGCAGCTTTCCAATCTTTAGGGATCTCAGACGATACGAGAGGTAGAATAGGCTAGTAATAGGGGATGCAACATGGATAATTTTAGAAAGAGAGGGTCCAGATTGTCTAGCCCAGCTGATTTGTAGGGATCCAGATTTTGCAGCTTTTTCAGAACATCAGCTGTCTGGATTTGTGTGAAGGAAGGAGAAGCGGGGGTGGGGGGCTTGGGCAATTTACTGCAGGGGGTGCAGAGCTGTTGGCCGGGGTAGGAGGAGCCAGGAGGAAAGCATGACCAGCTGTAGAAAAATGCTTGTTGAAATTCTCGATTATTGTAGATTTATTGGTGGTGACAGTGTTTCCTAGCCTCAGTGCAGTGGGCAGCTGTGAGGAGGTGCTCTTATTCTCCATGGTGTCCCAAAACATTTTGGAATTAGTGCTACAGGACGGAAATTTCTGTTTGAAAAAGCTAGCCTTAGCTCTCCTAACTGACTGTGTATATTGGTTCCTGACTTCCCTGAAAATGTGCATATCTTGGGGGCTATTCGATGCTAATGCAGTACGCCACAGGATGTTTTGTGCTGGTCAAGGGCAGTCAGGTCTGGAGTGAACCAAGGACTATATCTGTTCTTACTTCTACATTTTTTGAACGGGGCATGCTTATTTAAGATGGTGAGGAAAGCACTTTTAAAGAACAACCAGGCATCCTCTACTGACGGGATGAGGTCAATATCCTTCCAGGATACCCGAGCCAGGTCGATTAGAAAGGCCTGCTCGATGAAGGGTTTCAGGGGGTGTTTGACAGTGATGAGGGGTGGTCATTTGACCGCGGGCTCATTATGGATGCAGGCAATGAGAAGTTAGTGCTGAGATCCTAGTTGAAGACAGCAGAGGTGTATTTAGAGGGCAGTTGGTCAGGATGATATCTATGAGGGTGCCCATGTTTACGGATTTAGGGTTGTACCTTGTA
This sequence comes from Oncorhynchus keta, assembly GCF_023373465.1. Taxonomy (NCBI): domain Eukaryota; kingdom Metazoa; phylum Chordata; class Actinopteri; order Salmoniformes; family Salmonidae; genus Oncorhynchus; species Oncorhynchus keta. The sequence goes on from NC_068424.1 coordinate 68,553,936, forward strand.
GGTTCCTTGATCATTTGTGCGAGATTGAGGGCATCTAGTTTAGATTGTAGGATGGCCGGGGTGCTAAGCATATCCCAGTTTAGGTCACCTAACAGTACAAACTCTGAAGATAGATGGGGCGCAATCACTTCACATATGGTGTGCAGGGCATAGCTGGGGGCTGAGTGGGGTCTATAGCAAGCGGCAACAGTGAGAGACTTATTTATGGAAAGGTGGATTTTTAAAAGTACAAGTGTTTGGGCACAGACCTGGATAGTATGACAGAACTCTGCAGGCTTCCGCTGTAGTAGATTGTAACTCCGCCCCCTTTGGCAGTTCTATCTTGACGGAAAATGTTGTAGTTGGGGATTGAAATTTCGGCATTTTTGGTGACCTTCTTAATAAGGATTCAGTGTGCTACTTAGTGCTGTCTATCCACCTGCTAACAGGAGCTATTGTCCCAAAGTCCAATGAGAGCCAACCATTTGCACTCTCCTTAGATTACAGCCCTGCTAACCATTTAACATCAATGATATTGATCGAAAGCATTGCCATGAAGCAGCTTTAGGAATGATTGTGGAAAGTGCCATCCCACTGGACAAAAGCTGGTTAAATCAACATTGTTTACATGTAATTTCAACAACAACAATAAATGTGATCACTTTGAATCAATATGGATTTGCAAAAAGTCCTTTACATAAATCCCATCTTTTTTTAAATCAAACTTTTAACTTAAATCCATTTTTTGTTTATTTCACATTGAAGTCACTTTAGTTGACAACTCAAGCAAGTGAAGCCTAATTGAAAAATAAACTTTGAACTGACATTTGTGCCCGGTGAGATGTTACATAAATGTACAATATTTATCTTTAAAATGTAAACGCATGTGTTTTACCTGCTCATTTAGCTTATTTAATCAAATAGATGCATCCTCTGCTTATTGCTAATTAGGAGAAGGGTAGAACCTAAAACTCCTGGTATTACTGTAACAGACTCTTTAGGAAATATGTAGCCTGGTAACATATAGAAATATAATGAACATAATCCGCATAATCAGCAGACACACATTGTGAATTTAGTAAAAAAAAAGTGCATGTAATAGCTGAAAACAGATCTACACAGCAATCCAACACGTTTGACAATGCCACCAAATCATTGAAAAACCTTTCCCTGTATTGTCGGGTCGGCTTCTTGATTAATGAGAGACTTCTTTTCATGGTCGTCACTTTCTGTTACTCCCAACAGAACTTCATTTTTTTAAAGGAGAGCTACAAACAACCCTGGGAGACAGCCCCGCTTTCCATTTGATCTAGGAAACAATCCCACTTCATGACCAGCTGGTTCTGACTAGGTGGAATACAGCTTCGCCCGGGAGTGACTTGTTTTGTAGCTAGAGGTCGTGTGAGGTAAGGATTGGGTCTGAAAAATAGTCTCTCCTCCTAGAATTAGTGAGAGTACAAAAAAAACACAAAAAAAGAGGACCAGGGGATATGAAATATTATCAGTTCTGTTGATGGAGCTTATTTTGGTCTCCCACCGTTTCAGCTACGTCAGCTGTTCTCTTCAAGTGGGATTTGATGACTGGGAATAAACTCCACCTGCTAAATAAAGCAACCAAATTGTGTGTCTTCTAATGGTGCAGCTCGTACTATGCTTACCTCAAGGCTTTGTGTCCTTGACAGCTTTGCTAATTTAGCATACTTTAAAGGTCATGAGCTCATTCCAGGGGAGTAAGAAAACCTTGCAGTGACGTATGGTTGACCTCGATATTGTAATATGTTGCAAAAGGAGTCTATCTGTTTTATTTAGTCAGCTACAGTGCAAAAGTTATCGGTAAGTAGTTTACCAGATGCTTTCTGTGATATTAGCAGTAGTCATCCCTCATTGGAAAGGCAGTCAGCAAAATGAAACATTTCCAGCCATACTTTGTAATGTTAAGGAAATGTTTTATCAGATCTCGGTCAGAGGACTATTAACTATGAAGGTAATTACATCTCACAACCATGGAAAATGATTCATTATCATGGTCACAGAATAAAATCACATGAATCACAAATGAACTGCCACTGCATGTAAGGGTATTTTTTAAAACTAGTCCACTGTTGATAGAGGGCCAAAATATGTTGCATGTCAGCAGTCAAGTTTTCTAGATATCGCATCATCATGATGATGTAGCCTGTGACAATTTTGGGAATGTATCAACATTGGACTAATGAAAAAAATACCAAAAGATTGATTTTGAGTGGATTCTCCCTTTAAGGTAGCCCTTTTCAAAGGATCAAATATTCATTAAGTTTTTCAAAACATAACCAAGTCTAACTCTCAGTTCTATGAAAAAAAGTGTAATTTTAATGAAGATGCACTGATTCCTTCACTATATAAACCATCAGAGAATAAATGTATTCTATGCCACTTTGACGACAAATCAAGTGTTCATCAAACCATGTTGAAGCAAGCAGAACGAAAGGACAAGATGACATCTATATCTGTGAGTTTCAACACCCCCTTCTCTATTGCTCATCTTTAAGCCTCCTTGTACAGTATGTTCCTCTTGTTCTTCCTCTCTCTCTCTCTCTCTCTCTCTCTCTCTCTCTCTCTCTCTCTCTCTCTCTCTCTCTCTCTCTCTCTCTCTCTCTCTCTCTCTCTCTCTCTCTCTCTCTCTCTCTACAAGGCCTTGCAGTGAATGGTTGGTGTTATTGAGATGCCTCAGCTGCTCAAAAGCTGCAAAATGTGTGAAATCGTAAGTCACCCTGATTAAGAAAATCTACCAAAGCAATAAATAATGCAGGGTAACAGAATATGGTCCCAGTATCACATTCATCACAGTAGATGAAGTCACCCAAGAAAGTAAGGCTGGAGGTACACATGAAAGTTAAAGTACTGTGGAGCTGCAGAGCTTTTTACCACATATGCAGCCCCACACAGAGTAAAAAAGCAGGGGTAAAAGAGGTGAGAGGAAACATCAGTCTTTCAGCAGAGGAATCAAAGATAGAATTGCAGAATTGCAGAATTGCAGTTGAAACAATAACAAAGCAGGCACCCTACCTCTGTTTTGCTAAAAAACGAGGAAAGTACCACTCTTAAATTCATAGACAGAGCTATGGGATGCATGAACTGACCGTCCATTATATCAAAATTATAGTGTTAACCATGTTTTGAGGTTATAAAGTGTTTGTTTACATGTATGTTGTTTACAAACATTGCAGTAAAACAAGCTTGTATTTTGGGTTCTGAAGGGTACGACAGTTGAACTAAGCTCATGAGGCACTTATACGTTATATTCTTCAAGAATCAATGGGTACATATCATTCATTTATACAGTAAGTCCAAACAAATGTGCATTCTAGCTTTAAGGAAAGATGGAGAGGAAGGGGAGTAGGAGGAGGGCGTCAGCCGGGGTGTAGTGGGGTGCTGGAGTGAAATGTAATGATTAGCTCATTGATCCAGTGTAAGCTGCTGATCCTGACCTCGGCAAAGGCCTTCTGCTTGAGATGCATTTATGCCCCCATGGATTTCTTCTGTGAGTCTAGTAACTACATAGATTTCTTCTAGGAGTCTAGTAACTCCATAGATTTCTTCTGGGAGTCTAGTAACTACATAGACTTCTTCTAGGAGTCTAGTAACTACATAGATTTCTTCTGGGAGTCTAGTAACTACATAGACTTCTTCTAGGAGTCTAGTAACTACATAGATTTCTTCTAGGAGTCTAGTAACTCCATAGATTTCTTCTGGGAGTCTAGTAACTACATAGACTTCTTCTAGGAGTCTAGTAACTACATAGATTTCTTCTGGGAGTCTAGTAACTACATAGACTTCTTCTAGGAGTCTAGTAACTACATAGATTTCTTCTGGGAGTCTAGTAACTACATATATTTCTTCTAGGAGTCTAGTAACTTCATAGATTTCTTCTGGGAGTCTAGTAACTACATAGCTTCCTTCTGGGAGTATGGTAACAACATGGATTCCTTCTGGGAGTCTAGTAACAACATGGATTCCTTCTGGGAGTCTAGTAACAACATGGATTCATTCTGGGAGTCTGATAACCACATGGATTCCTTCTGGGAGTCTGGTAACAACATGGATTCCTTCTGGGAGTCTGGTAACAACATGGATTCCTTCTGGGAGTCTAGTAACAACATGGATTCCATCTGGGAGTCTAGTAACAACATGGATTCCTTCTGGGAGTCTAGTAACAACATGGATTCCTTCTGGGAGTCTTGTAACAACATGGATTCCTTCTGGGAGTCTAGTAACAACATGGATTCCTTCTGGGAGTCTAGTAACAACATGGATTCCTTCTGGGAGTCTGGTAACAACATGGATTCCTTCTGGGAGTCTAGTAACAACATGGATTCCTTCTGGGAGTCTAGTAACAACATGGATTCCTTCTGGGAGTCTAGTAACAACATGGATTCCTTCTGGGAGTCTAGTAACAACATGGATTCCTTCTGGGAGTCTAGTAACAACATGGATTCCTTCTGGGAGTCTGGTAACAACATGGATTCCTTCTGGGAGTCTGGTAACCACATGGATTCCTTCTGGGAGTGTAGTAACAACATGGATTCCTTCTGGGAGTCTAGTAACCGCATGGATTCCTTCTGGGAGTCTGGTAACAACATGGATTCCTTCTGGGAGTCTGGTAACAACATGGATTCCTTCTAGGAGTCTGGTAACAACATGGATTCCTTCTGGGAGTCTGGTAACAACATGGATTCCTTCTGGGAATCTAGTAACTACATGGATTCCTTCTGGGAGTCTAACAACATAGATTTCTTCTGGGAGTCTAGTAACTACATAGCTTCCTTCTGGGAGTCTGGTAACCACATGGATTCCTTCTGGGAGTCTAGTAACAACATGGATTCCTTCTGGGAGTCTAGTAACAACATGGATTCCTTCGGGGAGTCTGGTAACAACATGGATTCCTTCTGGGAGTCTGGTAACAACATGGATTCCTTCTGGGAGTCTAGTAACAACATGGATTCCCTCTGGGAGTCTAGTAACAACATGGATTCCTTCTGGGAGTCTAGTAACAACATGGATTCCTTCTGGGAGTCTAGTAACAACATGGATTCCTTCTGGGAGTCTAGTAACAACATGGATTCCTTCTGGGAGTCTAGTAACAACATGGATTCCTTCTGGGAGTCTAGTAACAACATGGATTCCTTCTGGGAGTTTGGTAACAACATGGATTCCTTCTGGGAGTCTAGTAACAACATGGATTCCTTCTGGGAGTCTAGTAACAACATGGATTCCTTCTGGGAGTCTAGTAACAACATGGATTCCTTCTGGGAGTCTAGTAACAACATGGATTCCTTCTGGGAGTCTAGTAACAACATGGATTCCTTCTGGGAGTCTAGTAACAACATGGATTCCTTCTGGGAGTTTGGTAACAACATGGATTCCTTCTGGGAGTCTAGTAACAACATGGATTCCTTCTGGGAGTCTGGTAGCTACAGTACATGTGGAATAAAGGGAGCAATGTAACAAACAGACAAATGCAGAAATAATCTCACGCCCACCTCCCCTCAAAATAGTGAGTGCTGGGAAATGCCAATGCGGTGACTGTCCATCACACAGGCCTGTGTGTCATCCTTAACACAGCGAGGAAGGTCAGCCATATAGGATGTTGACAAAGAATAAAATGGCTAAAACGATTGCAACCAAAGTCATCATAGTTTACTCAGATGAGACTGAAATGACCTGTGTGCATATAAATGTTGTCAATAGGTTTTCCAGCAATGGTTAATAAGAGATGGATGAATCATGAGAAGATAATTGTTGTTGGCATATCACATAAAGATGATCATGTATTATACAGTAGAGCCAGTCACTGAACAGGCCCCGAGGCAGGAATGAGCATTGTGCATGATGGGGTGTTCAGAATGTAGTGTACTACCACAAATATAAAAGTCATCAGATCCCACCGACAAACTTGCTCTCTGCTGAGGTATTTGTCAGACATAATAATTTATCCCTCCTTGGTTTTGCATATCACGCCAAACCTCCAATGACCCATTAAAAGTTGAGACCACACTGTTCACTTTCTTATGGACCTCCCACAGTTGTGTAGTTCTGTCTTTTATGCCCGCCTGCATTGTTAGTCTTCTGAATAACATTATCTATTCATCTTCCTCTGTATGAAATCCCTCAATAGTGCCATCCCTCCCAAAACAACCTGAATAATGGAAGGCATGACGTTTAAGACTAGCTAAGCAATACACAAGAGGTAACCTTTGGTGTTCAGTAATACATCATTTCCCCAAAAGACCACATGCCTTTATTCATTCAGCCTGTTCAGATTATTCCTTTTTGGGAATTTCTTCTGATCGAAGCCTGCAAAGCTTGATAGTATTAGGAGGGTACCAGAGACAAAGGATTAGTAAGAATTTTCAGATTCAAACATGAGACCAACAGAACTGACAATGTTGGCTGTCTAATGGGAGTGCTAACATCAAGCAGACAAAGCACTCTTTTATCCTGGGTATTTACAACACCGTCAGGACCAGCGGGAATTTCCGTAGCGTCGGGGAAAAGGGAAATTTTGATCCCTGCTAGGAGGTGCTTCACTTTCATCTCTCCATGCACTTATTGAGGAGCCCACTGTTTTGGGGAAATGGAACCAAAGACAAAAACACTGGAATGTTTGTAGCGGTGCAAAAAGAACTGAACATGGGAAGTTACATTTGCCTTTTCGAAAACTTGTCAGGAAGGATGTGTGCAGCAGGAAATGGGTTCCTCCAGATTTCTTGGCACTGGTTTATTCTCAGCTCCGTGCAAAATAATCCCAAAGGTATTATGAGGGCTCAATATGGCAGGTGGGCTTCCTGTAGGTATGTTTTCTATATTCATTTGAATATGTCATGTCTCCTCTTAGAATTTTCTGAAGAATTACATCCATACCTCAAACTGTTGTTTTGCTACAAAAACAATAATCAGTCATTTGTTATGTTGGCACATTAATTAGTTGAATGGTTTCCAGTCCAATAAAGTATGGATGCAAATTGGAAAGATGTTGGAGCTTCTCATGTGTTTTTTTTAACAAAATAATTTACATAGACCTACTATAGGGCGGCAGGGTAGCCTAGTGGTTAGTGTTGGACTCGTAACCGGAAGGTTGCAAGTTCAAACCCCTGAGCTGACAAGGTACAAATCTGTCGTTCTGCCCCTGAATAGGCAGTTAACCCACTGTTCCTAGGCTGTCATTGAAAATAAGAATTTGTTCTTAACTGACTTGCCTGGTTAATTAAATAAAGGTAAAAATAAAATATAGATTGTTAACCTTGACTTTACCAAAATCGTCCTCATCACAGAGAGAAATTGGCAATTTGGGACACTGTATCACCCACATGATCCAGAAAATGCCAAGAGAGTTCATTGCAAAGGGCTAAAACCAAGGCAAGCTAGTGTGATGAAGAGGTTTATTCAGCAGCTTTAACCCAGTGGATCTCTACAGGGACTACAGGAGTTCAACCATGTCTACAGAGGATTTACTGAGGGGAGATCTGGCGAGGTCAAACATTTCCAGCGCGCTCAACCGAGAGTGTCAAACTGTGTGGTTAACTGGCATTTAGGAAACACTTCGGAGTCATGCAGTAAAGAAAAGAGGGGAGAAGGAATACACATCATCACCCCACCCCCTTCTCTACCGCAGACAAGTGATACTTTCCCCCTTGATGTTAATCCCCTGAAAGCTGTTTCCTGCCAGGGATTAGCACCAGGGAGAACAAGGCTTAGTGCACTCTGCTAAGTGAAGATGAGAAATCTAACACAGGTACTTGTAAGGACTGAGCCAATTACTTTTTCTGTGTGATATAATATATCATATTTCGAAACCTTACCATACCCCTCGACACAGGAATTGCAACTGCTATGCTCAAAACACTACACCACTGCTTCAATCAGATGCTGTTTCATTGTATTTATTGTAGAATTTCTCTGTAACAATGAATGACTTCCTACCACTGTGAACAACCATGGGCAGGTATTTCTAATGACGCTTCACTAAAAATCTAAATAACTTGCTTGCTTTTTTGTTGTCCTTGTTCAGGAGCTTTTCCGTTGAGTCCCTGTGTCTATTTTTTGCTGTGCAGCTGGTTGTGTGTTGCTTGCTGAGCTCCCATAGGGGTCCAACGGGGCCTTGTCCTGTAATACTTGGCTGTGCTCACCTGTTAGACATGGGAGACACATTGCCCCATCGCCAGCACAAGACGGATGAGGGGTTCAAATAAGCAACATCGGCTCTCCTGGAGGTGACCCAGCTCTTCTCTGCTCTGCTCTGCCTACGGGATCCTTGTTAACAAGGAACAACCCGGGACACTGATGTTGCACTAATCATAAGAATGGGTATCTAGGTGTGGGCGGGTGTTTCAGCATCTTAAGGTATCTATCTATCTGTCTGTCACTCTGACAGTTGCTGCTTGCGTCTAACCAGGAAATAGTGGAAGGTGGATTTGTGTGTGTGTGAGTCTTTATAATGTTTCTGTGAGTGTGAGTGTCTTTATAATGTTTCTGTGAGTGTCTTTATAATGTTTCTGTGAGTGTATTTATAATGTTTATCTGGGTGTCTTTATAATGTTTCTGTGAGTGTGAGTGTCTTTATAATGTTTCTGTGTGTCTTTATAATGTTTCTGTGAGTGTCTTTATAATGTTTCTGTGAGTGTCTTTATAATGTTTATGTGATTGTCTTTATAATGTTTCTGTGAGTGTCTTTATAATGTTTCTGTGAGTGTCTTTATAATGTTTCTGTGAGTGTCTTTATAATGTTTCTGTGAGTGTCTTCATAATTTTTATGTGAGTGTCTTTATAATGTTTCTGTGAGTGTCTTTATAATGTTTCTGTGAGTGTCTTCATAATTTTTATGTGAGTGTCTTTATAATGTTTCTGTGAGTGTCTTCATAATTTTTATGTGAGTGTGAGTGTCTTTACAATGTCTCTGTGTTTTTTTGCCCTCAAACCAAAGCAGTCACATGGTCACCATGTGAAAATGTCATCAAGCCAAGATCTCTGTGAACACTGGAATTGGAACAGCATGGCACTAACAGCATGGATCTATTTTACCAAAAGGACCACAAGTATGGAGACGGTAAGGGGTGAGAAAGAGGTGTGTGTGAGGGGGGGGGGGTTGACAACTCCCCCACTCAGGTTCTGCCCCAGGGAGAATAGAGGGAGGGCACACAGCTACTGAGCTGTTTAATTAGGAATCCCACTGCTCGTTAATGAGGACACTAACGAGGACAACGCCGGCTGCCTGGCCCAGGCCCTCGCTGCCTGTTGCTCACTAATGGGGGAGGACCTCATCACCACCTAGGGCCGATGCTGGACACGACAGCACCGATACTACTGCCATGGGGGGCCAGGGCACGGACACCGCAGGGGACTCGCAAGATTGGCAGGTCCTGGTAGGGGGGAACGCCACCGAGCCTGTGTTAAATTAAAAATGGAGAAGCGATCCATAATACCTGTTACCTTTACTTTTATTGATGGAAAGTGTTGTTTATTCGCTTGTATTCAAGTGTAAAAGCATTACAGTCCCTACTGTGTTTTTATTAATGAAAAGGCTATTTGATATTGAAAAGACTGTTTGGTCCCTGGCCTTTTTGAGATGTGAACAATGAGAGTTTACAGTGCTATCTATCCTGTCAAACAGAGATTTCTGTGATCCTGTCAAACACAGTCTATAAAACCATGACAACTACAATAGCTGTGGCTATTGATGTCCAGTCAAGTTTAGCAGCATGGAGCAATACAAGGAAGAGAGAATAAAGGAGAGGAAGAAAGAGGAAGAAAGAGGAGGAGAGAGGAAAAGAGAGAGGGAGAGAGGAAGAGAGAGGAAAAGAGAGAGGGAGAGAGGAAGAGAGAGGAAAAGAGAGAGGGAGAGAGGAAGAGAGAGGAAAAGAGAGAGGGAGAGAGGAAGAGAGAGGAAGAAAGAGGAAGAGAGGAAGAAAGAGGAAGAAATAGGAAGAGAGAGGAAAAGAGAGAGGAAGAAAGAGGGAGAGAGGAAGAAAGAGGAAGAGAGAGGAAGAGAGAGGGAGAGAGGAAGAAAGAGGAAGAGAGAGGAGGAGAGAGGAAGAGAGAGGAAGAGAGAGAGGAAGAGAGAGAGGGAGAGAGGAAGAAAGAGGAAGAGAGAGGAAGAGAGAGGGAGAGAGGAAGAGAGAGGAAGAGAGAGGAAGAAATAGGAAGAGAGAGGAAGAGAGAGGAACAGGAGAAACCAAGGCCGTTTATCCACCAGTCACAACTGGGATGACAGCCGTAAAAAAAGACTATCCCATTTCATCTCTGTGGGAACATGACGAAGAAATGAAAGCAATACTAAAGTTCAATGGGGCCTGTAAGTTTTCCTTCCCCATGCTATTTGTCACAAGCAGAAAGGTCCATCCAGCACCTGGCGCTTGCACTCCAGGTTCCCAGGCATCCCAGAGTGAGTGTAAGAGCTTCCGTGTCAGTGTGTGTTGTGTGCGTGTGTGTGTGTATGTGTGTAGAGACCATTCTCTGCCATGGTTCACCACATTTCCCGTCCCCACCAGAAGGCTTCCTTTTCTGATATAGGGCATCACTTTTCCTCTCCCCCTCCTGAGGCACAACAGGGTGTGTAATTGATATTCTGCCCCCTGCCTAACCCGAACAAGGCCGACCAAGGCACTCTGTCAAAGTTGGAGCAGAAACAGAAGTATCAAGAAATTAATCACACGGAATAAGACAACAGCAGCAGAACATAATGTATTCTTCCTATGCGTTGGATGTAGGGCAGGATTCTGCAACCTAAACATACACTGCGGGGAATTGTGTACAAAAAAGACGCATGTAGAAACAGAAAAATGTTGTCTAAGCACATAAGGATGCTATCGATACAATCTGCATGGCTTGATTGCTGACCCGTTTTTCCAAACGGTGGGTAATACAACAGATATTATTTTATTGTTTTATATAATCGGGATGTCAGCAATTTTTCAGACAGATAGAATTTCGAGTGGGACAAAGAGGTAGAAAAAGGAAGAAAGACTGATGAGGCAAGATTCAACCCCATGATAGGTTTGGCTATGTGCTTGGGGGACTGCAGCACTGCTACTGTGCCATTCTCCTGCATGCATCTGTAGAATTTGGAATGGAGAATGAGAATCCCACAGATACTTGTTTGTTCTCCTCTCTCAGTCTTCCTGAACACAAACGATCCCAGGGAGTGGAGAAGTGCTACCTCCTCCGGTAACAGAGACAGAAGTGATAATTGTAATAGAGACAGAGCTCCCGCCGTCCGCCAACTCAACCTAGCCATTAAACCTGATGCATTGGGATCTCATTTATCTTGCACACACAAGCGGCATGCTGGGAGTTGGAGTACCTCACGTGGGCAGGAACTGCAGGCGGCAGGCAACACTGATGGCATCCACAGAGCTGGGGGAAGGTAGGAGGGGGAGGAAGAAGGGGGAGGAGGATGGGCCTGGATAGAGGAAGGGACGTTGGGTATTTTCAACCGTGGGCGAACAGCTCAGTTCATCACTATCTTCCTTCTCCCTCGTTCCTCCTGTTTTCCCTCCATCTCTTCTCCCACTTTCCCTCCTGTTTTCCCTCCTGTTTTCCCTCCATCTTTTCTCCCTCTTTCCCTCCTGTTTTCCCTCCATCTCTTCTCCCTCTTTCCTCCTGTTTTCCCTCCTGTTTTCCCTCCATCTCTTCTCCCTCTTCCCTCCTGTTTTCCCTCCATCTCTTCTCCCTCTTCCCTCCTGTTTTCCCTCCATCTCTTCTCCCTCTTCCCTCCTGTTTTCCCTCCATCTCTTCTCCCTCTTTCCCTCCTGTTTTCCCTCCATCTCTTCTCCCTCTTTCCTCCTGTTTTCCCTCCATCTCTTCTCCCTCTTTCCTCCTGTTTTCCCTCCATCTCTTCTTCCTCTTTCCTCCTGTTTTCCCTCCATCTCTTCTTCCTCTTTCCCTCCTGTTTTCCCTCCACCTCTTCTCCCTCTTTCTTCCTGTTTTCCCTCCATCTCTTCTCCCTCTTTCCCTCCTGTTTTCCCTCCATCTCTTCTCCCTCTTTCCTCCTATTTTCCTTACCACCTCTTCTTCCTCTTCCCTCCTGTTTTCCCTCCATCTCTTCTTCCTCTTTCCCTCCTGTTTTCCTTACCATCTCTTCTCCCTCTTTCCCTCCTGTTTTCCCTCCATCTCTTCTCCCTCTTTCCCTCCTGTTTTCCCTCCATCTCTTCTCCCTCTTTCCTCCTGTTTTCCCTCCATCTCTTCTTCCTCTTTCCCTCCTGTTTTCCCTCCATCTCTTCTCCCTCTTTCCCTCCTGTTTTCCCTCCATCTCTTCTCCCTCTTTCCTCCTGTTTTCCCTACCATCTCTTCTCCCTCTTTCCTCCTGTTTTCCCTACATCTCTTCTCCCTCTTTCCTCCTGTTTTCCCTCCATCTCTTCTTCCTCTTCCCTCATGTTTTCCCTCCTGTTTTCCCTCCATCTCTTCTCCCTCTTCCCTCCTGTTTTCCCTCCATCTCTTCTCCCTCTTCCCTCCTGTTTTCCTTACCACCTCTTTTCCCTCTTTCCTCCTGTTTTCCCTACATCTCTTCTCCCTCTTTCCTCCTGTTTTCCCTCCATCTCTTCTCCCTCTTTCCCTCCTGTTTTCCCTCCATCTCTTCTCCCTCTTTCCTCCTGTTTTCCCTCCATCTCTTCTCCCTCTTCCCTCCTGTTCTCCCTGCATCTCTTCTCCCTCTTTCCTCCTGTTTTCCCTCCATGTCTTCTCCCTCTTTCCTCCTGTTTTCCCTCCATCTCTTCTCCCTCTTTCCCTCCTGTTTTCCCTCCATCTCTTCTTCCTCTTCCCTCCTGTTTTCCCTCCATCTCTTCTCCCTCTTTCCCTCCTGTTTTCCCTCCATCTCTTCTCCCTCTTTCCCTCCTGTTTTCCCTCCATCTCTTCTTCCTCTTTCCCTCCTGTTTTCCCTCCATCTCTTCTCCCTCTTTCCCTCCTGTTTTCCCTCCATCTCTTCTCCCTCTTTCCCTCCTGTTTTCCCTCCATCTCTTCTTCCTCTTTCCCTCCTGTTTTCCCTCCATCTCTTCTCCCTCTTTCCCTCCTGTTTTCCCTCCATCTCTTCTCCCTCTTTCCTCCTGTTTTCCCTCCATCTCTTCTCCCTCTTTCCCTCCTGTTTTCCCTCCATCTCTTCTCCCTCTTCCCTCCTGTTTTCCCTCCATCTCTTCTCCCTCTTTCCCTCCTGTTTTCCCTCCATCTCTTCTCCCTCTTCCCTCCTGTTTTCCCTCCATCTCTTCTCCCTCTTTCCTCCTGTTTTCCCTCCATCTCTTCTCCCTCTTTCCTCCTGTTTTCCCTCCATCTCTTCTCCCTCTTTCCCTCCTGTTTTCCCTCCATCTCTTCTTCCTCTTCCCTCCTGTTTTCCCTCCATCTCTTCTCCCTCTTTCCCTCCTGTTTTCCCTCCATCTCTTCTCCCTCTTTCCCTCCTGTTTTCCCTCCATCTCTTCTTCCTCTTTCCCTCCTGTTTTCCCTCCATCTCTTCTCCCTCTTTCCCTCCTGTTTTCCCTCCATCTCTTCTCCCTCTTTCCCTCCTGTTTTCCCTCCATCTCTTCTTCCTCTTTCCCTCCTGTTTTCCCTCCATCTCTTCTCCCTCTTTCCCTCCTGTTTTCCCTCCATCTCTTCTCCCTCTGTCCTCCTGTTTTCCCTCCATCTCTTCTCCCTCTTTCCCTCCTGTTTTCCCTCCATCTCTTCTTCCTCTTTCCCTACTGTTTTCCCTCCATCTCTTCTCCCTCTTTCCCTCCTGTTTTCCCTCCATCTCTTCTTCCTCTTTCCTCCTGTTTTCCCTCCATCTCTTCTCCCTCTTTCCCTCCTGTTTTCCCTCCATCTCTTCTCCCTCTTTCCCTCCTGTTTTCCCTCCATCTCTTCTTCCTCTTTCCTCCTGTTTTCCCTCCATCTCTTCTCCCTCTTCCCTCCTGTTTTCCTTACCACCTCTTCTCCCTCTTTCCCTCCTGTTTTCCCCCCATCTCTTCTTCCTCTCGCTCTGTATTCTTTCCTCCCCCTCTCCTCTCACTCCATCACTCCCCCCTATCTTCAGCAGAAGTGCAGATTAACTCACCATGTGGGTGAAGACTTGAAGACCACTCAGGGCCCGAATTAAATGCCCTCTTCTCTTCCTGTGCAATCAGCAGCCGCTTCCTGCTTCTCAGATTGATAGGTACAATCTTTGCTGAGACTGCTCCCACCCCCAAAGGCATCCCCGAAAAAAAAAGTTATCTTGGAAAATAAGCAACATCTCTTCCAAGAGCTGAATCTGGGGCCCAGTGGCCATGCCGGTTGTCACATGGCATGGCCAATGGAGTAAAGATGGGTATATGTCACCTCTGGTGGTGTGTTGCTGTTTACAATCACATGAGGCTACCTTCGCCAAAGCTTTGTATTAAAACGGACTATATTAGTGTTTAAGATTCCCACAATTTACTTGCTGACATAGCTGTCAAATTGCATTACATTTTTGGGGTGGCGATGCTTTGAATGTCAAAAGATGTGTGCTCCACTCCCCATGTTAAATTCAGACTGAATGTGAAACGTCATTTTGTATTTAAATTCCCATCTGACTTTGACCCAGTGTCACTTCATTCTCTCAAGGTAGTCAAGTAAAGATGAGGGCTATAATGGCAGATTACACTAAAATTACTAAATAGTATAAAACAATGAGTGCTACAAGCAAATTGCAACGTTCTCCGCTCACACAAAACCCAGTAGGTCATTGGATCACAAATGATATAGCTGTTTTCCTCAATCTAGCTTTTTTGCTGTTACCACAGTAAGCACACACAAACTACATAAGGGTGCGCACTCGCCTCGCCTCACCCCACACAACCCTCTCTCCACACATGGACGCACACACTCATAAAAACTGACCGTGTACATGTCAATGTTAAAGTAGAGTCCGACACATTGCCAATTGGCTTCCATCTACTGCCACACTAGGGCTACGTTAACTAATGTCTACCCATCACCCCCTTCTCAAACACACACACACCCATCCCACTGCCACTTATGCATGTCCTCTGCCTCATCACCATCCATCTGGGCAGTTCTTCCCCAGCTGTTACCTGCATCTGCCACAGATTGGCACTTATGAAGTGAGGCTTGCTAAGTCTGACATCTATTAAGGTTCAGAATCCCTGTGTCATGCATTCATTCTCACTCTCTCTCTCTCTCTCTCTCTCTCTCTCTCTCTCTCTCTCTCTCTCACACTCTGGTAAGGCCAGAATTGCTAATGATTCCGAGGTGTCATTTAAAAAATATAGGTGACAGGAGACAAGTCATCTCCGCTCTCCACATCCAGGTGACTGATGGGTGATTTGTAATTGAATACAGCGCTTTGAATGCCTAAAATAATTTTCACCAATTCCTTCGCTTAAGTCCTTACTGTATGTGACGTGTGGGAGGAGATGGGAGACAATTATCCTAAGTGTCTTCACACCTCACCTTTCTGTCTGTACAGTCATCTGACCTCCTTTTCTCAGGCTGCACCGATGATTACTTTTCCTCATGTGCAATTACAGGCAGCTAGGTGGTTGCCTGGTCATTTGCATGACAATGCATACTTATGGTACCCAACAAACAGATAGTCCATGTTGTTGGATCATGGGAGTATTTTAAATCAACCATTGGAAACCTATTAGACATTATGAAGGCCCTAGGCAATGTATTGCATGACGACTGTGGACAGGAAGACACTTTGTATAATTGGCTTCCATCTCTTCCCAATGTATTGCATGTGCACTGCTCAGCGTAATATTACATTCTGGTTCTATTTTCAAGAATATGACGGGCATCTCAAGCTTGTGAACAATTTATACAGGCGGCTCGCGCTCTTCTCGTGCTGTTTTCCTGTCCAATGTTTTCTTGAGGTCCCAATGTAGTTCCACAGTAACAAACTGAAAATGCAAAAGTCTCTGGATTGAAAGCCCCAGTGGAATAAACTAGAGAGTAAAATGAACAGGAAACCTTACAGTATTCACAATCAACGTGTTCAAATCCGTTTTGTGTCAAAAAGAATGTAGGCTACTTCAATATAGCACACAATATAACATATATTAGTAAGAAAATGTTACCCCACAATTAACCATATCCTGATCATGGCCCATATTGTAGTAGGAGCAGGGCACCTCCACTGTCACACAGTTCACCATCCAATATATCCCAATCAATTTACCAGCCAACACAATTCAATTTGACAATAAGACAAACTGGGATTCCAATTTAAATTATTAAAACCGATGCTTATTTGATAGTCTAGAGGGGCTTGCAGAGCTTTGTATTCCGGATCAGCTGACGTAACACATCGCTCCTTGTCAGAGATAAATTGTGATGTCAATATTATGGATAAGCCTCTGTTGAGGCTCCATTGTGAGAAAACAATTGTCCACATCATCGCAATATCGGACACAGTGGGGAAATAGGCTGTTTGTTCCAACAACAAAATTATAATAGCGATCCGCTGGGGAGAAACGGAATTGAAATATTGGAAAGAACATGAAGACAGTTGTGTTAGTGTTGTAAACAAGGACGGTACACCGTGTGTTGTTGGGAAGCAGCCACACAACAACAACAACCATGGCTTCTTTCTATACAGTGAAAAGGGCTCAATTTTCCCAAATTTGTATTGAAAGTGGGGATTTAAGCACATTTTAACTCACATCCATAGTTGTGTTAATGTTGTCGGTATCAAAAGATGTCGTCCTTGGAAAGAGATTCAGGGAAAGAGAAGGCGAATTTGGGCTTGATATGATTCACGCTCCCTCTGGCCTGGAGACTAAACAGATTAAACAGTGCCTACCTGTGTCAGAGGAGGCCCGAGTGCACAGCACACACCCACACGCCCGCCCACCTCATGCCCCTAGGCATGGAGCAATGAGCAGGAGGATTATAGCATACAACCCAACATTAAAACCTCCCCTTTCTGACTGGCACAACCTGAGGTCTTTAACCTTCTCCACTGGGACCATGCAGAGAGGCATCCAGTAGGATGTGGATATCTAGTTTTCAGGTTCCAAAAAAGGGAATGAGCCTACACATCTCAATAACTAATGTTTACAGGGTGAAAGGTTGGGTGAACTCCAGAGGGCCCTCATCATCCTAGCGCTAATCCAGCTAAAGATGAGAGACACCACAGCAGGCACCTTGTGTCTAAGATGTGAATATTTTCTTGTGGGTGAGTTTAAGTACATGACCAGAGGGTAATGCTTGCATTTGAATTGGACATTATCTTAACACCAATCTATATTTAGATGTGTGCATTTAGAAAGAACAGGTGCATGATTCAGACAATTTGTAAACTCATAGGGTAATCATGGTCCTGTACAGCGCATTCAGAGTATTCAGAACCCTTGACTTTTTCCACATTTTGTTACATTTAATTTAATAACTTTATTTTACTAGGCAAGTCAGTTAAGAACAAATTCTTATTTTCAATGACAGCCTAGGAACAGTGGGTTAACTACCTGTTCAGGGGCAGAACGACAGATTTGTACCTTGTCAGCTCGGGGATTCGAACTTGCAACCTTTCGGTTACTAGTCCAACGCTCTAACCACTAGGCTACCCTGCCACGTTACTGTCTTAATCTAAAAAATATATAAAAAAACGTTATCTTCATCAATCTACACACAACACCCTATAATGACAAAGCGAAAACAGATGTTTAGACATTTTTCAAATTTATTCAAAATAAAAAACAGAAATACCTTATTTACACAAGTATTCACACCCTTTGCTATGAAATTCTCATTTGAGCTCAGGTGCATCCTGTTTCCATAGATAATCCTTGAGATGTTTCTACATCTTAATTGGAGTACACCTGTAGTAAATTCAATTGATTGGACATGATTTGGAAAGGTACACACCTGTCTATATAAGGTACCACAGTTGACAGTGCATGTCAGAGCAAAAACCACGCCATGAGGTCGAAGGAATTGTTAGTCGAGCTCCGAGACAGGATTGTGTCGAAGCACAGATCTGGGGAATGGTACCAAAACATTTCAGCATTTAACATTCCCAAGACCACAGTGGCCTCCATCATTCTTAAATGGAAGCAGTTTGGAACCACCAAGACACTTCCTAAAGCTGGCCACGTGGCCAAACTGAGCAATCGGGGGAGAAGGGCCTTGGTCAGGGAGGTGACCAACATTGTTCCTCTGTGGAGATGGGAGAACCTCCCAGAAGGACAGCCATCTCTGCAGCACTCCACCAATAAGGCCTTTATGGTAGAGTAGCCAAACAGAAGTCACTCCTCAGTAAAAGGCACATGACAGAACTGCTTGGAGTTTGCCAAAAGGCACCTAAAGACTCTCAGACCATGAGAAACAAGACAGACCTCTTTCGCCTGAATGCCAAGCATCACGTCTGAAGGAAACCTGGCACCATCCCTACAGTGAAGCATGGTAGTGGCAGTATCATGCTGTGGGGATGTTTTTCCGTGGCAGGAACTGGGAGACTAGTCAGGACCAAGAGAAAGATGAGAGCAAAGTACAGAGAGATCCTTGATGAAAACCTGCTCCAGGGGGCTCAGGACCTCAGACTAGGGCAAATGTTCACCTTCCAATAGGACAATTACCCAAAGCAGACAGCCAAGACAACATAGCACAGGATTTGCAAATGTACTATTATTTGTTTTTTGAACCAAAACACACCTCAAGGGCTAATTGACCAAGAAGGAGAGTGATGGACTGCTGCATCAGATGACCTGGCCTCCACAATCACACAACCTCACCTCAATTGAGAGGGTTTGGGTTGAGTTGGACTGCAGAGTGAAGGAAAAGTTTCCAACAAGTGCTCAGTATAAGCATTCCTCGTGAAGCTGGTTGAGAGAATGCCAAGAGTGTGCAAAGCGGTCTTCAAGGCAAAGGGTGTCTACTTGAAGGGTGTCTATTTAAAATATATTTTGTTTAACACTTTTTTGGTGGTTACTACATGATTCCATATGTGGTATTTCATAGTTTTGATGTCTTCGCTATGATTTTACAATGTAGAAAATAGTAAAAATAAAGAAAAGCCCTTCGGTGTGTCCAAACTTGTGACTGGTACTGTATATTTGGCCAGGACGTAAAATAAGGACCTTGGTCAGGGAAGTGACCAATAACCCAATGTCCACTCTGACAAGCTGCAGAGTTTCTTGGCTGACATGGGAGAACCTGCCAGAAGGACAACAGTCTCTACAGCACTTCGCCAATCTAGGCTTTATGAGAGATGAGCCAGATGGAAGCCACTCACAAGAGAAAATCACATGACAGCACACCTGGAGTTTGCAAAAAAAGGCACGTGAAAGACTCTAAGAGCATAAGGAAAAAGATTCTGCAGTCTGATTTGACAGAAATTGAACTTTTTGACCTGAATGCAAAGCTCTATGTCTGGAGAAAACCAGGCACAGCTCCTCACCCGTCTAACACTATCCCTACTGTGAAGCATGGTAGTGGCAGCATCATGCTATGGGGATGCCATTTAGGGACTGGGAGACTTTTATTTACTTATTCGTTACTTTACCAGGTAAGTTGACTGAGAACACATTCGCATTTGCAGCAACAACCTGGGGAATAGTTACAGGGGAGAGGAGGGGGATGAATGAGCCAATTGTAAACTGGGGATTATTAGGTCACTGTGATGGTTTGAAGGCCAGATTGGGAATTTAGCCAGGACACCAGGGTTAACACCCCAACTCTTACGATAAGTGCCATGGGATCTTTAATGTTCTCAGAGAGTCAGGACACCTGTTTAACATCCCATCCGAAAGACAGCACCCTACACAGGGCAGTGTACCCAATCACTGCCCTGGGGTATTCTTTTTTAGACCAGAGGAAAGAGTGCCTCCTACAGGCCCTCCAACACAACTTCCAGCAGCATCTGATCTCCCATCCAGGACCAACCCTGCTTAGCTTCAGAAGCAAGCCAGCAGTGGTATGCAGGGTGGTATGCTGCTGGGGATGAGACTGGTAATGATAGAGGGAACAATGAATGGAGTAAAATACAGGAAAATTCTTTATGAGAACCTACTTCAGAGTGCAAACGACCTTAGACAGATATGTAAGTTCCAAGAGGACAATGACCCCAAGCATACAGCCAAAGCAATGCTGAAATGGCTTCAGAACAAGAATGTGAAACTCCCTGAGTGGCCCAGCCAAGCCCATTGAAAATATGTGGAAAGACTTGAAGATTGATGTTCACCGCACCTCCCCATCTAACTTAACAGAGCTTGAGAAAACCTGCAAGGAAGAATGGAAGAAAATCCCAAAATCCAGATGTTTAAAGCTGATACAGACATACCCAAGATGACTCAAAGCTGTACTCGCTGACAAAGTATTGACTCAGGTGTGTGAATACTTATCTAAATGAGACATTTCTGTATTTCCTTTTCAAGACATTTGCAAACATTTCTAAAAACATGTTTTCACTTTGTCATTTATGGGGTGAGAATGAGAAAATCGATTGAATACCTTTTTTGTAACACAACAAAATGTGGAATATGTCAAGGGGTATGAATACTTTATGAAGGCACTGTATTTCTCCATATGAGTTGTATATGAGTTTATTATGTTATTGTGCACAATATCATAGACATACACAGACATTATCACACTCAAACTAGCTACTGTACATGACTCAAGGTATTGCCTTACAGATGCACTGTGCTCTGTAACCTCTAACTTCCACCAATGAAATCAGCACTTTCAAAGCGAGCAAACAAACAACTATCTGTAACCTTTAACCTACTGGTACCTTGTGAACGGCAAAGTAGTGCACTTGTCAAAGTGAACAGAAGTGTCACTGCAGCTCATCTTGTTTTCCCTAACGGACATAGCTCCCTACATGACCGCTTAGGTCATTGCCTTACTGTGTGAAAGCTTCTGTGGAAGGAGCATTCGGACCCCATGGCTGCCAGTGGCCCTTGGATCCCCCTGTGACCACAGAGCAGTTCTACTGTCCTTAATGAGCTCCCTGGGTACACTCACAGAGGGCTCTATGACAGTGAGCAGAGGGCGTTACATTACAGGCCAGAGGTACTGGAGCTCTCTTCTCTCCTAGTGTTGTAATGTAACAGTACTCTGTTCTCTCTTGGTGTTGTAATGTAACAGTACTCTGTTCTCTCTTAGTGTTGTAATGTAACAGTACTCTGTTCTCTCTTGGTGTTGTAATGTAACAGTACTCTGTTCTCTCTTAGTGTTGTAATGTAACAGTACTCTGTTCTCTCTTAGTGTTGTAATGTAACAGTACTCTGTTCTCTCTTAGTGTTGTAATGTAACAGTACTCTGTTCTCTCTTAGTGTTGTAATGTAACAGTACTCTGTTCTCTCTTAGTGTTGTAATGTAACAGTACTCTGTTCTCTCTTAGTGTTGTGATGTAACAGTACTCTGTTCTCTCTTAGTGTTGTATTGTAACAGTACTCTGTTCTCTCTTAGTGTTGTAATGTAACAGTACTCTGTTCTCTCTTAGTGTTGTAATGTAACAGTACTCTGTTCTCTCTTAGTGTTGTATTGTAACAGTACTCTGTTCTCTCTTAGTGTTGTAATGTAACAGTACTCTGTTCTCTCTTAGTGTTGTAATGTAACAGTACTCTGTTCTCTCTTAGTGTTGTAATGTAACAGTACTCTGTTCTCTCTTAGTGTTGTAATGTAACAGTACTCTGTTCTCTCTTAGTGTTGTAATGTAACAGTACTCTGTTCTCTCTTAGTGTTGTGATGTAACAGTACTCTGTTCCCTATTAGTGTTGTATTGTAACAGTACCCTGTTCTCTCTTAGTGTTGTAATGTAACAGTACTCTGTTCCCTATTAGTGTTGTAATGTAACAGTACTCTGTTCTCTCTTAGTGTTGTAATGTAACAGTACTCTGTTCTCTCTTAGTGTTGTGATGTAACAGTACTCTGTTCCCTATTAGTGTTGTATTGTAACAGTACCCTGTTCTCTCTTAGTGTTGTAATGTAACAGTACTCTGTTCTCTCTTAGTGTTGTAATGTAACAGTACTATGTTCTCTCTTAGTGTTGTAATGTAACAGTACTCTGTTCCCTATTAGTGTTGTAATGTAACAGTACTCTACTGTTCTCTCTTAGTGCTGTAATGTAACAGTGCTCTCTTAGTGTTGTAATGTAACAGTACTCTGTTCTCTCTTAGTGTTGTAATGTAACAGTACTCTGTTCTCTCTGTTGTAGTGTTGTTCTCTCTTAATGTAACAGTACTCTGTTCTCTCTTAGTGTTGTAATGTAACAGTACTCTGTTCTCTCTTAGTGTTGTAATGTAACAGTACTCTGTTCTCTCTTAGTGTTGTAATGTAACAGTACTCTGTTCTCTCTTAGTGTTGTGATGTAACAGTACTCTGTTCCCTATCAGTGTTGTATTGTAACAGTACCCTGTTCTCTCTTAGTGTTGTAATGTAACAGTACTCTGTTCTCTCTTAGTGTTGTAATGTAACAGTACTCTGTTCTCTCTTAGTGTTGTTGTATCAGTCCATTAAATGTATGTAATACTTCCTGCTTGGAGATTCAGTGTAGTAGTTGGTTGCTTTGTGGGGGGAGGGGACACTCAAGTGTTCTCGCGTGAGGCAATCTGTTCATTCTTTCTCACTTGTCATTTGGATCTCTCTCGCGCCGACGTTCAGGTCACTTTGTCAACAGCAGTGCCTAGTCTGTGTGTGTAGGTATGAATAGGAGATGCTGTCTCATGTTGGGTGATAAACATCCAATACTTGCTATAGCTATCCATGGTTATAAATGACAGGTTTTGGACAATGCATGTACCTACCTATAAGTTTGTCATCTGTACTTCAAAATGAGACGTATGTCACGGCCTGGCCATAGAGGCTTTTATTCTCAATTTTGGTTAGGCCAGAGTGTGACTAGGGTGGGCATTCTAGTTTCTTTATTTCTATGTTTTCTATTTCTTTGTGTTTGGCCGGGTGTGGTTCTCAATCAGAGGCAGCTGTCTATTGTTGTCTCTGATTGAGAACCATACTTAGGTAGCCCTTTTTTCCACCTGTCTTTGTGGGAAGTTGACTTTTGTTTAGGGCACATAGCCTTTAGCTTCACGGTTTGTTTTTGTAGCGTTTGTTGTTTTGTTCGGCGTCTTTTTCCCAAATACAGAGAAAATGTACCCTCACCACGCTGCACCTTGGTCCACTTCCTTCAACAGCCGTACAGAACTTCCCACCACCACCAACAGACCAAGCAGCGTGGTAAGGAGGAGCAGCGTGTCCAGGATTTGGGAGGAGATCCTGGATGGTAAGGGACGCTGAAGGCAGGCTGGGGAGTATCGCCGTCCACGGGAGGAACTGGAGGCAGCAAGAGCAGAGCGGCAGCGTTACGAAGGGACTCGGCTAGCAAGGAAGCCCGAGAGACAGCTCAAAAGAAAATTGGGGGGCACACTGGGAGTGTGGCTGAGTCAGGAATCAGACCTGAGCCAACTCCCTGTGCTTGCCGTGGCGAGTGTCATACTGGTTAGGCACCGTGTTATGCGGTGCAGCGCACAGTGTCTCCAATGCCCGGTGCGCTACCTTCCAGCTCCCCGGCCGGGCTAGAGTGGGCATCCAGCCAGGCCGGAGGATGCCGGCTCAGCGCATCTGGCTGCCAGTATGTCTCTACGGCCCGGGATATCCTGCGCCGGCTCTGCACACTGTGTCTCCGGTGCGTCTGCACAGCCCAGTGCGTTCTGTGCCTGCGCCCGCATAACCATCCAGCCAGGACGGGTTGTGTAGGCTCTACGTTCAAGACTTCCAGTGCGCCTCCACGGCCCAGTGTATCCTGTGCCTGTCCCCAGAAGGACAGGGCCTTCTGTATGTCTCCCTAGCCTGGTGAGCCCTGTGGCAGCTCAATGTACCAGACTGCCCATACGTCTCCACCCTCCAGTGATGATCCATGACACGAAGCCTCCAGTGATGATCCATGGCACGAAGCCTCCAGTGGTGATCCATGGCAAGAAGCCTCCAGTGATGATCCATGGCACGAAGCCTCCAGTGATGATCCATGGCACGAAGCCTCCAGTGGTGATCCATGGCAAGAAGGCTCCAGTGATGATCCATGGCACGAAGCCTCCAGTGGTGATCCATGGCAAGAAGCCTCCAGTGGTGATCCATGGCAAAAAGCCTCCAGTGATGATCCATGGCAAAAAGCCTCCAGTGATGATCCATGGCACGAAGCCTCCAGTGGTGATCCATGGCAAGAAGCCTCCAGTGGTGATCCATGGCAAAAAGCCTCCAGTGATGATCCATGGCAAAAAGCCTCCAGTGATGATCCATGGCACGAAGCCTCCAGTGATGATCCATGGCAAAAAGCCTCCAGTGATGATCCATGGCACGAAGCCTCCAGTGATGATCCATGTCAAAAAGCCTCCAGTGATGATCCATGGCACGAAGCCTCCAGGGATGATCCATGGCAAAAGCCTCCAGTGATGATCTATGGCACAAAGCCTCCAGTGATGATCCATGGCAAGAAGCCTCCAGTGAAGAGTCATGGCACGAAGCCTCCAGTGGTGATCCATGGCAAGAAGCCTCCAGTGATGATCCATGGCAAAAAGCCTCCAGTGAGGAGTCATGGCACGAAGCCTCCAGTGAGGAGTCATGGCACGAAGCCTCCAGTGGTGATCCATGGCAAGAAGCCTCCAGTGGTGATCCATGGCAAGAAGCCTCCAGTGGTGATCCATGGCAAGAAGCCTCCAGTGATGATCCATGGCACGAAGCCTCCAGTAGGCTTTAGCTTCACCGTTTTTTTTTTGTAGTGTTTGTTGTTTTGTTCGGCGTCTTTTTCCCAAATAAAGAGAAAATGTACGCTCACCACGCTGCACCTTGGTCCACTTCCTTCAACAGCCGTGACAACGTACCTAAAGCCGGGGGGTCTAAGTGTACAATGTGGCACCATGTCGGTAAAACAATGTAGCCACCTCTGTGTTATTAATTCCTGTGAAAATCACAGGTTGGCGACATGGCGTGCCCCTGCAAAAAAATTATAGGCTGCGCGGGCTTGCCACCATGCTGCTAATGTCTGTGAAAATGTCTGGCCGCCGCTAAAGCGTCCAGGAGAGTGCCTTTAATTAGAGCCGAGTGACCGCTGCTGCCAATCAGGAGAGGCTTGTTCCTGGCTCGCTCTCCCCCTTCTTCCATTTCTCGATCTCTCAATCTCCCTTTCTCTCCATCTTCCTCTCTCCCCATTTCCATTTCTCTCCATCTTCCTCTCTCCCCATTTCCATTTCTCTCCATCTTCCTCTCTCCCCATTTCCATTTCTCTCCATCTTCCTCTCTCCCCATTTCCCTTTCTCTCCATCTTCCTCTCTCCCCATTTCCATTTCTCTCCATCTTCCTGTCTCCCCATTTCCATTTCTCTCCATCTTCCTGTCTCTCCATCTCTGTGTGTAGGCGTCTATGGGATTGATTGCACCATCGGTTACATATTCTGTCCACATTTTCTCTTCTTCGCTTCTCTCACATTTATCCCCCACGTGACAGACCATGGGCTATTACTGTCTCATTAAAACAAGACTGGAGAGAGACAAGGGCTGATAAATCAATCAGACTTGCTCATGCCAGGGGGAGATGGATCGAGACGGATCCCGTCCCAGGGCTATCCCAGCATGCACCACATTATGTGACAGGATATGAGCTGAGAGGATGATGGGATTTAGGATGTATGAGGTGATTTTACCTGCAGGCATTCACTTACACAATGTGTTCAACATGTGTACATTCTTGGATGTTTTGTGTTTCACACACCACCCTACACATAACAAATGACACAAGTAAAATGCATGAAGCATTTATAATTATATTATTCAAGAATCAATGTGTACATATCAATGTTGGGGTCAATTTCATTACAATTCCAGTCAATTCTGGAAATACTCTAAATAAAAAAGTGCCATGCATTTGACTATATTGACAGTTATGACAATTAAAAACAATGAAGTTTATACTAAGTACATATACAACTTTCCATTGTCTTGACAACTGTGAGACAAAAGGGAGTGGGTGTGAAGTAGCTTGTTTGCAACAGGAGATGGTGTCAGTGCAACTATCTGAATTCTTGTAAGTAAACATTGGTGTAGTTAGTGTTGTGACACTGTATCTCAGATGCAGGAGGTCACAGGCAGGACCTAGTGCTAAAGTCTTGGGTTACATAATGTCTTACTAGGATCTGCCTCTTATTGGACGAGGTGAAGAGCCATTAGCCTTTGTGTGAACAGTGTACACTGTGACAAAACAGAAGATGACAAGGGCTGCCAGGAATAATTTGATGAGCCAGCACGGCTCCCACAATTACCTCCAAACACACCAAAATGTCAGATCGTTCACTTCCTAGAACACCTACTAACCCCCAACCACTTTGATTATTGCCAGTGGGGGAGCGGCGAAACCCAGTTTGGTTGATTGAAGTGACCATGTAGTTACAGCCAGGAACAGTTGTGATGAGTAATGATCTACTGGACAAGAAGTAGATCATCTGGTGAGATGTTGAGAGTTTCAAATAGCACCCAATTATTCTTGCCAATTTGTTTCAAAGAATAGACGGTATAACAGCCCTTTACTCTTTAGAACTCTGGGTTAGTGCTGACTAACTGTAGGGGATAGAACAGTGAAGCCCATGGGGGTAGAACTGTGAAGCCCATGGGGGTAGAACTGTGAAGCCCATGGGGGTAGAACTGTGAAGTCTATGGGGGTAGAACTGTGAAGCCCATGGGGGTAGAACTGTGAAGCCCATGGGGGTAGAACTGTGAAGCCCATGGGGGTAGAACTGTGAAGCCCATGGGGGTAGAACTGTGAAGTCTATGGGGGTAGAACTGTGAAGCCCATGGGGGTAGAACTGTGAAGCCCATGGGGGTAGAACTGTGAAGTCTATGGGGGTAGAAATGTGAATCCCAGGGGGTAGAACTGTGAAGCCCATGGGGGTAGAACTGTGCAGCCCATGGGGGTAGAACTGTAAAGCCCATGGGGGTAGAACAGGGAAGCCCATGGGGGTAGAACTGTGAAGCCCATAGGGGTAGAACTGTGAAGCCCATGGGGGTGGAGCTGTGAAGTCTATGGAGATTGTTTGACACCTCTGATTCAAGGGGAACGCTTGTGTCTGTCTTGTTTCTCCAGAACCCAATTTGTCTTATTTTTATTATGTTCTTCATGCCTTTTAAAATATGCTGATGGAAAAAAACAAGTGTTTATATCACACCCGAAGAAAACAACTTGCTATCCTTTTTTCTCAACTGACTTGTCATTTTGACTGGATCAAACGCCTCATCATACAACGTAACCTAAAAGCTAAATCGCTTATCCATGAGTGAAGGTGTGATACAGTCCAAACACAACAACTCTGCTCTAATGGGGGTGGGGGGAGGGGTGGGGGCGGTCTATAGTTTCCTTTTTTGAGTGTTCAGAGTTGAGAGACAAGTGCAGAGACAACAGCTCTTTGGGAAGAAAAGGGTAGACGCAAAGTTCCACAGCTTTGTTCTTCATGCTCTTTGAAATACAATGCCTCACGTATTCATCTGGTTTATCTCTCATTGCTTTATTGTTCTTCCAAATAGTGATACTCACATATAGCTCGTTAAAATAAAGTCAGTTGTTGGGAGAGAGACTTCCGTGTTATTTCAACAATTCAGTCTACATTTGCAGATAATACTAGTGCATGTCCAGGATGACTATTGTAATAAACCCTTAAAAGATATATAAATAAATGTACATAAATCAAATTATTTGTGAACTCATGTCCATTCTCTGTAATTTAGTGACTATCATGTTCTTATCCAATCAATAGGCTATTGTGTACAAAGAACTAGCTAAATAAAGGTACATTTTCATCCAAATTGATGCACATGAAAGCATTCTGATGTCTGTATTTTCTCACGGAGGCATATTCCTGGTCTGTACTAGCCTCTTGTGTGATGCAAGAGGGTAAGGCTGCCGACCAAAACGTTTTAGTTCAACTTTTTGTGGCCGCCGACACATCAAATTGATGAAGAAGCACAAACAGGACGGACAATGTTTTTGCATCTGGCACATCTGTACCAGGGATGGGGACTTTAACCTAGAATGGATTAAACTGTGCTCCAATGACCTTGATAGGGTATTCTAGAGAATGGTTGGACTCTGTGTTCATTGACAGACGAGTCAAATGCAACAAAATGACTTTTCAGTTGTGCCCTGTACCTGTCACAACCCTGGCATTTAAAACATCAGGAAACACGGACATGTTTTTGAAACGGTTGGCACTGATTTGTTTAACAACCCCCCCACCCCTGTTCACTCACTCTGGTTCCTACATTACACTGGACATGTAACGTTTGCAGACTGTGAGATGCTCCTATTCATTTGTAAGCCAAACACAGCCAGAGCCAGCAGCATGTGGAGCATATGTCCTGGCTCCAATACAAGCCAGTGGCATGCTTAAAAGGCTGAGCACTGCATTGTGACACACAAAGCTCAAGACATCAAAAGCCATTGCCCTTCGAGCCAGACAGCCAAGCTCTACATACAGAAAGCCTTCCTCTAGTTGTGCGTCCTGGGTCCTGGTTCCTTATTACTGTTGTTGCAGGGAAAAACAGGAGGCAAGAAAAGGGGGGGGGAAACACAAACAACTTTAGTCCGCTAACACTTGCTTGTTAGAGCCAGAGTTTCTTCTAATGGCCAAGCAAAACTTTCTTTCTATAATTGGCAGGTAGCACAGCGAGATTGACAAATGATTGTCAGCCATCAGCGATCCCAGAGCAGCAGATGCCAGACAGAGAGGGAATCAAAATAATTATAATGAATGAAGTGCAGAGCAGAGCAGTCTTTGGCCTCCCCAGCATGGCGCTGGAAATGAGGGCATGTTAACAGGCAAGCAACGAGAGGAGAGGGAGAGTGAGCAGGGAGGATACTGAGGGTGTCAATCTCTGCCTCGCCTCCAGGACCTGTTACCAGAAAGCAATTATTTGTGATAAAAATCTGTCACCCGCCCCTTTCGCCTTGGAAGGGAGGTCCTACTTTGCCGAGAGGCTCAAGTCTTTTTTTATAGTTAGTTCATTTGGAATAAAAAGCTTTTGTTTGCACATTGGGACAAGTTTTACTTCAACGAGGCCTCTAATGTTGTCACATAGGTGAAAATGATGATCCGCATAAACCACATAACTATGAAAAAGGAGAGCAGTGTCAGGTATTACAAGTTATTCACTGGGAACCAGGCTTGAAGTCAGGTATTACCAGTTATTCAATGGGAACCAAGCTTGAAGTCAGGTATTACCAGTTATTCACTGGGAACCAGGCTTGAAGTCAGGTATTACCAGTTATTCACTGGGAACCAAGCTTGAAGTCAGGTATTACCAGTTATTCACTGGGAACCAGGCTTGAAGTCAGGTATTACCAGTTATTCACTGGGAACCAAGCTTGAAGTCAGGTATTACCAGTTATTCACTGGGAACCAGGCTTGAAGTCAGGTATTACCAGTTATTCACTGGGGACCAGGGTTAAAGTCAGGTATTACCAGTTATTCACTGGGAACCAGGCTTGAAGTCAGGTATTACCAGTTATTCACTGGGAACCAAGCTTGAAGTCAGGTATTACCAGTTATTCACCGGGGACCAGGGTAAAATTCAGGTATTACCAGTTATTCACTGGGGACCAGGGTTAAAGTCAGGTATTACAGTTATTCACCCGGGACCAGGGTTAAAGTCAGGTATTACCAGTTATTCACTGGGGACCAGGGTTAAAGTCAGGTACTACCAGTTATTCACTGGGGACCAGGGTTAAAGTCAGGTACTACCAGTTATTCACTGGGGACCAGGGTTAAAGTCAGGTATTACAGTTATTCACCCGGGACCAGGGTTAAAGTCAGGTATTACCAGTTATTCACTGGGGACCAGGGTTAAAGTCAGGTACTACCAGTTATTCACTGGGGACCAGGGTTAAAGTCAGGTACTGCCAGTTATTCACTGGGGACCAGGGTTAAAGTCAGGTACTACCAGTTATTCACTGGGGACCAGGGTTAAAGTCAGGTACTACCAGTTATTCACTGGGGACCAGGGTTAAAGTCAGGTATTACCAGTTATTCACTGGGGACCAGGGTAAAATTCAGGTATTACCAGTTATTCACTGGGGACCAGGGTTAAAGTCAGGTATTATCAGTTTTCACTAGGAACCAGGCTTGAAGTCAGGTATTACCAGTTATTCACTGGGGACCAGGGTTAAAGTCAGGTATTACCAGTTATTCACTGGGGACCAGGGTTAAAGTCAGGTATTACCAGTTATTCACTGGGGACCAGGGTTAAAGTCAGGTATTACAGTTATTCACTGGGGACCAGAGTTAAAGTCAGGAAGTCTCAGTTATTCACTGGGAACCAGGGTTAAAGTCAGGTATTACCAGTTATTCACTGGGGACCAGGGTTAAAGTCAGGTATTACAGTTATTCACTGGGGACCAGGGTTAAAGTCAGGTATTACAATTATTCACCGGGGACCAAGGTTAAAGTCAGGTATTACCAGTTATTCACTGGGGACCAGGGTTAAAGTCAGGTATTACAGTTATTCACTGGGGACCAGGGTTAAAGTCAGGTATTACAATTATTCACCGGGGACCAGGGTTAAAGTCAGGTATTACCAGTTATTCACTGGGGACCAGGGTTAAAGTCAGGTATTACAGTTATTCACTGGGGACCAGGGTTAAAGTCAGGTATTACCAGTTATTCACTGGGGACCAGGGTTAAAGTCAGGTATTACCAGTTATTCACCGGGGACCAGGGTTAAAGTCAGGTATTACCAGTTATTCACTGGGGACCAGGGTTAAAGTCAGGTACTACCAGTTATTCACTGGGGACCAGGGTTAAAGTCAGGTACTACCAGTTATTCACTGGGGACCAGGGTTAAAGTCAGGTATTACCAGTTATTCACTGGGAACCAAGCTTGAAGTCAGGTATTACCAGTTATTCACCGGGGACCAGGGTAAAATTCAGGTATTACCAGTTATTCACTGGGGACCAGGGTTAAAGTCAGGTATTACAGTTATTCACCCGGGACCAGGGTTAAAGTCAGGTATTACCAGTTATTCACTGGGGACCAGGGTTAAAGTCAGGTACTACCAGTTATTCACTGGGGACCAGGGTTAAAGTCAGGTACTACCAGTTATTCACTGGGGACCAGGGTTAAAGTCAGGTATTACAGTTATTCACCCGGGACCAGGGTTAAAGTCAGGTATTACCAGTTATTCACTGGGGACCAGGGTTAAAGTCAGGTACTACCAGTTATTCACTGGGGACCAGGGTTAAAGTCAGGTACTGCCAGTTATTCACTGGGGACCAGGGTTAAAGTCAGGTACTACCAGTTATTCACTGGGGACCAGGGTTAAAGTCAGGTACTACCAGTTATTCACTGGGGACCAGGGTTAAAGTCAGGTATTACCAGTTATTCACTGGGGACCAGGGTAAAATTCAGGTATTACCAGTTATTCACTGGGGACCAGGGTTAAAGTCAGGTATTATCAGTTTTCACTAGGAACCAGGCTTGAAGTCAGGTATTACCAGTTATTCACTGGGGACCAGGGTTAAAGTCAGGTATTACCAGTTATTCACTGGGGACCAGGGTTAAAGTCAGGTATTACCAGTTATTCACTGGGGACCAGGGTTAAAGTCAGGTATTACAGTTATTCACTGGGGACCAGAGTTAAAGTCAGGAAGTCTCAGTTATTCACTGGGAACCAGGGTTAAAGTCAGGTATTACCAGTTATTCACTGGGGACCAGGGTTAAAGTCAGGTATTACAGTTATTCACTGGGGACCAGGGTTAAAGTCAGGTATTACAATTATTCACCGGGGACCAGGGTTAAAGTCAGGTATTACCAGTTATTCACTGGGGACCAGGGTTAAAGTCAGGTATTACAGTTATTCACTGGGGACCAGGGTTAAAGTCAGGTATTACCAGTTATTCACTGGGGACCAGGGTTAAAGTCAGGTATTACCAGTTATTCACCGGGGACCAGGGTTAAAGTCAGGTATTACCAGTTATTCACTGGGGACCAGGGTTAAAGTCAGGTATTACAGTTATTCACTGGGGACCAGGGTTAAAGTCAGGTATTACAGTTATTCACCGGGGACCAGGGTTAAAGTCAGGTATTACCAGTTATTCACTGGGGACCAGGGTTAAAGTCAGGTATTACCAGTTATTCACTGGGGACCAGGGTTAAAGTCAGGTCCTACCAGTTATTCACTGGGGACCAGGGTTAAAGTCAGGTCCTACCAGTTATTCACTGGGGACCAGGGTTAAAGTCAGGTATTACAGTTATTCACCGGGGACCAGGGTTAAAGTCAGGTATTACCAGTTATTCACTGGGGACCAGGGTTAAAGTCAGGTATTACCAGTTATTCACTGGGGACCAGGGTTAAAGTCAGGTCCTACCAGTTATTCACTGGGGACCAGGGTTAAAGTCAGGTACTACCAGTTATTCACTGGGGACCAGGGTTAAAGTCAGGTATTACCAGTTATTCACTGGGGACCAGGGTTGAAGTCAGGTATTACAGTTATTCACCGGGGACCAGGGTTAAAGTCAGGTATTACCAGTTATTCACTGGGGACCAGGGTTAAAGTCAGGTATTATCAGTTTTCACTAGGAACCAGGCTTGAAGTCAGGTATTACCAGTTATTCACTGGGGACCAGGGTTAAAGTCAGGTATTACCAGTTATTCACTGGGGACCAGAGTTAAAACTAGGTATTACCAGTGACATGACTCTCCTGTGAAGATCTGAAGGATCGGGTTGCAGTGGGTCCGCTCTACAGCGCCCTCTCTCTCCCACAGAGGGGCGAGAGGGGCGATGTTGGCCGTGATGGTCATAAAAAGCTGCAGGAACTCTCCCACACAATGAAATGGAGGTTAAAAATCCCTTCGTTACAACAGTGAGAGATTTTCTAGTGCTGTGACATCCAAGATTGTATATTGAAACAATATTTCCGTAACCCAAACTGTCCATGGGTACTTAAAACTTCTTAAGGCTAGGGGGCAAGATTCTGACGTTTGGATGAATGAGGTGTCCAAAGTAAACTACCTGTTACTCAGGCCCAGAAGCTAGGATATGCATATAATTGGCAGCATTGGATAAGAAACACTCTAAAGTTTCCTAAACTGTTGAAATAATGTCTGTGAGTAAAACAGAACTGATATAGCAGGCAAAAACTCGAGGAGAATCCATCCAGAACATTTCTTTGTGACACCTTTTAAAATGCCTGTCTTTGGGGAAATCAATGGAAAACCTCCCAGATTGCAGTTCCTAGGGCTTCCAGCAGATGCAAACAGCCTTTAGAAAGAGTTTCAGGCGTGTTTTTTGAAACATGAGCTAGAATTTGTAGTTTTTCTAGGTGGCTCGCCATTTTGGCTGTAGTATTGTGGCGTGCATCGGTGAGGGCGCACACTTCGTTTTTTATCTCCGGTAATGAATATACTATTCTCCGTCTTAAAATGTATCATTTATTTACATATTAGGGTACCTGAGGATTGATTATAAACATTGTTTGACTTGTTTGGATGAAGTTTGTTGGTAACTTTCGGGATTAATTTGAATGCATTTTGAACGAGGGAAACCAGTGCATTACTGAGTCAAGCGCGCCAACTAAACTGACTTTTTTGTGATATAAAGAAGGACTTTATCGAACAAAATGGCAATTTGTTACGTAGCTGATACCCTTGTGATTGCAAACAGAGGAACATCTTTAAAAGTAAGTGATTTATTTTATCGCTATTTCTGACTTTCGTGAAACCTCTGCTTGTTTAGAAAATGCTTGTAATGCTTTTGTACATGGGGCGCTGCCCTCAGATAATCGCATGGTGTGCTTTCGCCATAAAACCTTTTTGAAATCTGACAAAGCGGCTGGATTAACAAGAAGTTAAGCTTTTAAATGATGTAAGACACTTGTATTTTCATGAATTTTTAATGACGTCTAGTGGAAGCCATATGAACTGAAATTAGGGTCCTAACCCAACACATACTGTATAGGCATTCAATTGAAAACTACACATCAAAAATATCCCACTTCCTGGATGGATTTCCCTCTGGTTTTTGCCTGCCATATCAGTTCTGTTATACTCACAGACAATATTTTAACAGTTTTGGAAACTTTAGAGTGTTTTCTATCCAGATCTATCAATTTTATGCACATTCTAGTTTCTGGGCCTGAATAACAGGCAGTTTACTTTGGGCACGCTTCTCATCCAGTTGTCAAAATACGGCCCCCAAGCCATAACATGTTAAAAGGACCCGCTGAAGAACTCTCTACAGACCCGTTACATGCAGCGCCAGCTGAATACGTCCCAAATGTTTAAGAACATTTACATTAGACCAGAGAACGCAGTCCACATGCTGAAATGATTACACAATAGAGACTAGCGTGACCAACAGCGTGAGCTGAAAGGTACGAAATGGTTAGAAACTCTGAAACTTGAGTGAAGAAGAAGAAGACTACACAGGAACATTCAGTCTGCAGCTGTTAAAGTACTTTAGTCTATTAAACTCGACCAAGAACCACCGGGTGGTCCTCTGAAAGACCCATTCTGAAAAACATTTCCCTATCAAATGACCATTAGTGACGTATTCATTATAACAGAGCCCGCTGAACAAGCTACAACTACGAAAGACATTGATCTCTGGTGGACAAACCGAAGACTTTCTGTCGAATTACTCCCCAGACAGACCGGTGATTTCAACAGAGAGACAACAAGTCAATTTGTACATTGCAATTATTTCCGAACGAGTGGCCGTTCGTGTGCAAAATATTCACATTTCCATGAGCATAG
Source organism: Oncorhynchus keta (assembly GCF_023373465.1). Taxonomy (NCBI): domain Eukaryota; kingdom Metazoa; phylum Chordata; class Actinopteri; order Salmoniformes; family Salmonidae; genus Oncorhynchus; species Oncorhynchus keta. The sequence goes on from NC_068424.1 coordinate 68,588,622, forward strand.
TTATCAGCTGTATGTACGATAGTGAAGTCCTTTGTGTCTTCTCCTGCTCCTTCTTACATGCCTCCTTTTTCATTTTTGTAACAAGCCATCATATCGGGTTAGTACACTGGGGACATTTCATTGCATTGTGTAGTAATCAATGTGTAAGCTATCCAGTTTGTGTGTTTTTGTCATTCTGTGTGATTATTTAGTTGGTTAGTAAATAAATAACTAAGCCAATTGGTATATATCGCTGATTTATAATTTATGCTAGGGTTCGTGCAGATATCCAAGGGTTTTGCAACATTCAGAATGAGACTGAAGGTAATGAATTGACTGTGACTGATGTAAGAGATATTTATATCTTTAAGAGTTTATTTGAAAAACAGTAACTTGTTAATTAAATCAACTTTTTTTTGTCCCATATTACTACTTAATGAATTGTTATATGGTTGATGGTTTTTGGTTTTTCAAGTCATTGCCTATCCAATATACAGTGTCTATGGGGTCATATTGCACTTCCTAAGGCTTCCACTAGATGTCAACAGTCTATAGAACCTTGTTTCAGGCTTCTACTGTGAAGGGGAGAGAATAAGAGCTGTTTGAGTCTCACGCTCGACCGTGAGAGCTAGCTGCGTTCCTTTTCATTTCTAAAGACAAAGGAATTGTCCGGTTGAAACATCATAAAAATGTATTCTATACATTGTTTGACATGTTTCCCCGAACTGTAATGGAACTGTCGTCTGAACCAATTGCCTGTGCCATGTGAATTTGGATTTGTGAACTAAACGTGTGAACAAAAAGGAGGTTGGACATAAATTATGGACTTTATCGAACAAAACAAACATTTATTGTGGAACTTGAATTCCTGGGAGTGCATTCCGATTAAGATCATCAAAGCTAAGTGAATATTTGTAACTCTATTTCTGAGTTTTGTCACACCTCTCCTTCTTTGGAAATTGGCTGTATGTTTTTCTGTGACTTGGCGCTGACCAAACAAAATCACAAGGTGTGCTTTCGCCGTGAAGCCTTTTTGAAATCTGACACAGCAGTTGCATTAAGGAGAAGTGTATCTATAATTCCATGCATAACATTTGTATCTTTTATCAATGATTATTATGAGTATTTCTGTAATTTGATGTGACTCTCCGCACTTTCACCGGATGTTTGTTTGAGACAATGCATTTCTGAACATAACACACCAATTTCAAATGAGGTTTTTGGACATAAAGATGAACTTTATCGAACAAAACACACATTTATTGTCTAACATGGAGTCCTGGGAGTGCCATCCGGTGAAGATCATCAAAGGTTAGTGATTAATTTTAACGCTATTTATGAGTTCTGTGACACTTCTCCTTCTTTGGAAATGGCTGTATGTTTTTCTGTGACTTGGCGTTGACCTAACATAATCGCAAGGTGTCCTTTCACCGTAAAGCCTTTTTGAAATCACACACTGTGGGTCGATTAACGAGAAGTTTATCTTTAACCTCTTGCTCCTACCTGACACGCAGGCGTCCCATCTAGACATCTGGAAATGCAAATGCGCTACGCTAAATGCTAATAGTACTAGTTAAAACTCAAACGTTCATTAAAATACACATGCAGGGTATTGAATTAAAGCTACACTCGTTGTGAATCCAGGCAACAAGTCAGATTTTTAAAATGCTTTTCGGCGAAAGCATGAGAAGCTATTATCTGATAGCATGTAACACCCCAAAAGACCGCAGGGGACGTAAACAAAATAATTAGCATAGTCGTCGCTACACAAACCGCACAAATAAAATATAAAACATGCATTACCTTTGACCATCTTCTTTGTTGGCACTCCTAGATGTCCCATAATCACTATTGGGTCTTTTTTTCTGATTAAATCGGTCCATATATAGCCTAGATATCGATCTAAGAAGACTGTGTGATAAACGAAAAAAAATAGCGTCTTATAACGTAACGTCATTTTTTTAAATCAAAAAAGTCGACGATAAACTTTCACAAAACACTTCGAAATACTTTTGTAATGCAACTTTAGGTATTAGTAAACGTTAATAAGCGATAAAATTGATCACGAGGCGAAGTATATTCTTTAGCTGTCCGTCTGGAAATAATGTCCGGGTAAACCTCAACCAAAATATCCGGTCGGAGACCGGAAGAAATGCGCTGCCTTGCGTCTGTTTGACCAAGAAACAAATAGTAGGCAAATGACAAGACTCTAGAAAACGTGTGGAACCTGTAGGTATTGCAACCTCAGCCCCATTAAATGTGGTTCACCTTTATCAATGGGTTCAAGTCGCGCATGGATATATTTTTCCATTTTCAGTGATCAGATTTTCCTGCACTTTTCGATGAAACGCACGTTCTGTTATAGTCACAGCCGTGATTTAACCAGTTTTATAAACGTCTGAGTGTTTTCTATCCACACATACTAATCATATGCATATACTATATTCCTGGCATGAGCAGCAGGGCGCTGAAATGTAGTAGGCTCTGGTAGATCCTGGCTGGCTGGCGGATCTGGAAGATTCTGGTTGACTAGCAGATCTGGAAGAGACTGGTTGACTGGCAGATCTGGAAGAGACTGGTTGACTGGCAGATCTGGAAGAGACTGGTTGACTGGCAGATCTGGAAGAGACTGGTTGACTGGCAGATCTGTAAGAGACTGGTTGACTGGTAGATCTGGAAGATTCTGGTTGACTGGCAGATCTGGTAGAATCTGGTTGACTGGCAGATCTAGAAGATCATGGCTGACTGGCAGATCTAGCTGCTCTATGCAGGCTGACAGCTCCTTGCAGACTGACAGCTCTTTGCAGACTGGCAGCTCTGGCTGCTTTATGCAGACTGACAGCTCTGACTGCTCCATGCAGGCTGACAGCTCTGACTGCTCCATGCAGGCTGGCAGCTCTGACTGCTCCATGCAGGCTGACAGCACCCTGCAGACTGGCCGCTCTTTGCAGACTGACAGCTCTTTGCAGACTGACAGCTCTTTGCAGACTGACAGCTCTGGCTGCTTCATGCAGACTGACAGCACCTTGCAGACTGACAGCTCCCTGCAGACTGGCAGCTCAGGCTGCTCCGAACAGGCAGGAGGCTCCGGCAGCGCTGTAGAGAATGAAGGCTCTGATAGCGCTGAACAGACAGGAGACTCTGACAGCGCAGGAGGGAAGGAAGGCTCTGATAACGCTGAACAGACAGGAGACTCCGGTAGCGCAGGAGAGGAGAAAGGCTCTGATAGCGCTGAACAGGCGGGAGACTCCGACAGCGCAGGAGGGAAGGAAGGCTCTGATAGCGCTGAACAGACAGGAGACTCCGGTAGCGCAGGAGAGGAGAAAGGCTCTGATAGCGCTGAACAGGCGGGAGACTCCGACAGCGCAGGAGGGAAGGAAGGCTCTGGCTGTGCTGAACAGGCGAGGCGCACAGAAGGCCTGGTGCGTGGTGCTGGAACTGGTGCCGCAAGATCGAGGACACGCACAGGAAGCCTGGTGCGGGGAGCTGCTACCGGAGGACTGGTGTGTGGAGGTGGCTCTGGATAGACCGGACCGTGCAGGCGCACTGGAGCTCTTGAGCACCGAGCCTGCCCAAGCTTACCTGGCTCGATGCCCACTCTAGCCCGGCCAATACGAAGGGCTGGTATGTGCCGCACCGGGCCATGCACCCGCACTGGAAACACTGTGCGCTCCATAGCATAACACGGTGTCTGCCCGGTCTCTCTAGCCCAACGGTGAGCACAGGGAGTTTGCGCAGGTCTCCCACCTGGCATAGCCATACTCCCATTAAGCCCCCCCCCCCAATATTTTTTTTGGGCTGCTTTTCGGACTTCCATCCGCGTCGCCGTGCTGCCTCCTCATACCAGCGCCTCTCCGCTTTAGCCACCTCTAGTTCTTCCTTGGGACGGCGATATTCTCCCGGATGCGCCCAGGGTCATTTTCCGTCTAATATCATCTCCCAAGACCAGAAGTCCTTATATTGCTGCTCCTCACAATTAACAGGGAGAGTAGGCTCAGGTCTGACTCCTGACTCAGACACTCTCTCTCTGCGCCCTCCACCAATAAATATTTGGGGGTTACTTTCGGTTTTCGCTCTGCGCCGCCGTGTCTTTCTTTTTGACTCCATTCGCCTATAGCCCTCTTCGCACTGCTCAAGCGAATCCCAGGCGGGCTCCTGCACTCTCTCTGGGTCGGCCGCCCACCTGTCTATTTCTTCCCACGTCGTATTCTCCATGCCATTGCTGTCCATAACGTCCTCCTTTTTCTGCTCCTGCTGTCGCTGCCTGTAACCACGCCACTCGGTCCGTGTGTGGTGGGTGATTCTGTAACGTCGTTCTTCATTTGTAGAAAGAGAGTCGGACCGAAATGCAGCGTGGTTGTTACTCATGTTCTTTAATGAATGAAATGACGATACATGAAAATAACGTAATATACAAAATACAAAACAACAAACGGAACGTGAAACCTAATTACAGCCTATCTGGTGAAACTACACAGAGACAGGAACAATCACCCACGAAATACAAAGTGAAACCAGGCTACCTAAATACGGTTCCCAATCAGAGACAACGAGAATCACCTGACTCTGATTGAGAACCGCCTCAGGCAGCCAAGCCCATACAACACCCCTACTCAGCCGTAATCCCAATAATACAAAAACCCCAATACGAAATATAACAACATAAACCCATGTCACACCCTGGCCTGATCAAATAATAAAGAAAACACAAAATACTAAGATCAAGGCGTGACAGAACCCCCCCCTAAGGTGCGGACTCCCGAACACACCTCAAAACCATAGGGAGGGTCCGGGTGGGCGTCTGTCCACTCCATTAATGTCCTAGTTCCTCCCCTTCGCGTCCTGGGATAATCCACCCTCGCCGCCGACCATGGCCTAATAGTCCTCACCCAGAACCCCACAGAACTGAGGAGCAGCTCGTGACTGAGGGGCATCTCGGGACTGAGGGACAGCTCGGGACTGAGGGGCAGCTCGGGACTGAGGGGCAGCTCGGGACTGAGGCAGCTCGGGACTGAGGGGAAGCTCGGGGCTGAGGGGCAGCCCGGAACTGAGGGGCAGCCCGGAACTGAGGGGAAGCCCAGTACTGAGAGAAAGCCCAGCACTGAGAGGAAGCCCAGTACTGAGAGGAAGCCCAGTACTGAGATGGAGCTCAGGCAGGTAGTAGGCTCCGGTAGATCCTGGCTGGCTGGCGGATCTGGAAGAGACTGGTTGACTGGCAGATCTGGAAGAGACTGGTTGACTGGCAGATCTGGAAGATTCAGGTTGACTGGCAGATCTGGTAGAATCTGGTTGACTGGCAGATCTAGAAGATCATGGCTGACTGGCAGATCTAGCTGCTCTATGCAGGCTGACAGCTCCTTGCAGACTGACAGCTCTTTGCAGACTGGCAGCTCTGGCTGCTTTATGCAGACTGACAGCTCTGACTGCTCCATGCAGGCTGACAGCTCTGACTGCTCCATGCAGGCTGACAGATCTGACTGCTCCATGCAGGCTGGCAGCACCTTGCAGACTGGCAGCTCCTTGCAGACTAGCAGCTCCTTGCAGACTGACAGCTCTGGCTGCTTCATGCAGACTGACAGCTCTGGCTGCTTCATGCAGACTGACAGCTTTTAATTGAAATGCATTACAAGTGACTACCTCGTGAAGCTGGTTGAGAGAATACCAAGAGTGTTGAAACTGTCATCAAGGCAGTTTGTTTAACACTTTTTTGGTTACTACATGATTACATATGTGTTATTTCACAGTTTTGATGTCTTCACTATTATTCTACAATGTAGAAAATAGTAAAAAGAAAAAAGAAAGAAAAACCCTTGAATGAGTAGGTGTTCTAAAACCTGTTTTGTTAGTGTATATACATTCTTCATTGGGGGTCTGCTTGAACTATACCATTTTTTAAATTGTATTTTTTAATGACATTCTGAACTACCGTGATTTACATTGGCCTTAGTTGGTGATGTTGGTCAGTGAGGGTCCTCAGTTACATTCACTTGATCTTGGACTCCACTACAACATTGGAGTCTAAAACTATCACTCTTCTATTCCAATTTTACTCTGGTTTAACTGTTGCACTAGCTGAAGAGTTTAGACCCATGGTTTGTTTGCTTAATTGTACATATCCAAAATACTAGATTGTATACTGTTACCTTTTGTATACTGTTATTTAATTGTTTCCCCCTAAGGAAGTTTGTAACAATTTACCAATACAGGGGCTGACCCTTTTCATACCCTAATGGCTTGTTTCAAGTGTTTCTCATTGCTCAGCCCTGTGGTGACACCTAGTGGACGACATTCCTACGATGGCCATTGAAATGTCACCAACTGCTGTTAACATTTTTCAATAACTGAAAGTGAAGGCTATACTCTTTGAAAAAAGTGACCGACCACATTTTCCTACTGCCATATATTCTTTTTTTATTTCAAGGGTGTATGTAACTTCTTTCCTAGGTCAGTTTGACCTCACTACACATGCTTAAGGTAATCAACGGATGCTGAGTAAGAGAGAATTCCTGCTGCTCGTCTCATTCATAAAGTTTAGGATTTGTATTTTTCCTTTGAATGGTATCACTTATTTTATTTTTGTGTATGTTGGGAATGTCGGAGGTGAGGGGTTTATGCTGGCATTTTCAAAAGATTCTTGTGCTCTGCTTCTCTAGAGGATTTTACTTTTTTCCATTCCGCTCCTCTCTCAATCTCTTTTCCTCTTTCTTTTTCACTTGACTTCTCCTCTAACAAGGATTAATGTCTATTTCAACAACAAGTCATGCTTTTCTTTTTGGGCTTCCAGTCAAATTGGTGACATGGAACATTTGCGGTTGTGGCCGGCAAATTAATGTTCCTGGAGGACATTATACAATAGTTAGTGGCTCCTCTTCCCGACCCCTGTAGTACATTACTTGCGAATGTTTACGCCCCTAACTGGGATTACACTATATTTATCTCTTTTGGCCTCTCTCCCTAATCTTGACAACCACCGCCTCATCTTCGGCAGGGACCTTAACTATGTTACTGAACCAAGACTCAACCGGTCTAATCCCAGAACACTTACTACCTCCGGGATGGAAAAAGCTCTTCCTACTGTCACGTTGGCATAAATGGATCGGGAGACAGGCGCAGGAATGCATAATAGGGGGTTTTATTTCCCAAATTACAGTGTGCCGTGTAAAGGCACAGGGACGAAGACCAAACAAACATGAATACAAAACACAGGGTAGAAACCCAAACAAAAGAGCAAGGAGTACCTTGAATAAATACACAATCGCACAATGATTATCACACGGGACGATACCCGTAATCACCTGCACAATATACGTGGCATGAAAGCCAAAACAACGTAGCACAGGTACTCACACGAACAAACGGTCATTGGAACAATAATCGATAGAACAATGGTGAACAAAATGCTCACTTTTATAATTACTAATCAAATTGGAATAGGGAACAGGTGTGTATAATGACAGTTCCGGAGGGTTGTGTTGTGTTGATCCATGGCGCTTCTTCCACCCGGTCACAAAAGACTTCTCCTACTTTTCTTATCTTTATCAAGCCTACTCGTGCATAGACAACTTTTTCTTAGATAAAGCCCTTCTCCCCTCAGTTAAAACTGCATAATATTCTGCTATAGTAACTTCGGACCATTCCCCACACATTCTGGACTCTCTCCAAACGCAAAACAAAACAGTCAAATTGGAGATTTAACACGGCCGTATTGCCTAACAAAGAATTCTGTAACTTTATTTTAATCAACAAAGATGTATTAATTTAAACTAATAAAAATGATGACACCTCCCCCTCTCTTCTTTGGGAGACTTTCAAAGCTGTATTACGGGGAAAGATAATTTCTTACAATGCTCATTATGTAAAACAAAGTGAACTGAAATGTTTAGAACTGGTAGACTCAATATTGGCAATAGACTACTAATATTCAACTTCACCTTCCACTGAATTATACGCAGAGGCTGGAACTTCAAACTCAATCTCATCTGATTTCCACTGATAAAGCAGAGTTTCTGTTGCAATGAACAAAGGGGACGTATAACGAATATGGTGACAAGGCTAGTCGCCTTTTACCACACCAATTCAAACGCCAGTCAGCATCTCATCTTATCTCTCAGGTATATGGCTCTACCAGTCGGCATCATCTTATCTGTCAGGTATATGGCTCTACCCGTAATCTAACAAGTAATCCCTCTAATATTAATTAAACTTTTGTGTCATTTTATTCTAAAGTCTACAAATTCGTACCCAATCAGATAATATGGCTATGGACAACATTTGAGATAACTTGCATATTCCATACATTGATATAGAAATGAGTCCCTGGTCTTGATGGCTTCCCCATCGATTATTTGTTTTTTAATTAGATCAACTCTCCCCATTACTATTAGATATGTTCACTGACTCGTTATCAGATGGCTTTCTCCCCCCGACGCTAACACAAGCCTCCATCCCACTTATACTCAAGAAAGATAAAGATCCGGCGGAATGTGATGGACGTCGGCCCATTTCACTTTTGAACACTGATTTTAAAACTTGTTCACGCTACAGGTTCCCCAAGGGCACCCCCCCACACACTCTCAACTCAAAAAGTGGCGCACAGAATGCAAAAATATTCTTAGAAATATTTAACCTCCACACATTAACGAGTCCAATAGCTCAAATGAAAGATAAACACCCTGTTCATCTACCCAGCGAATCAGATTTCTAAAATGTTTTACGGCGAAAACAGCACATATTTATGTCAAACCACCACCAAAGACACAGCCGATATACAGCCATTTTGTCGAACAAAAGATGCAATCACAAACGCAGGATTAAAAGAAAAATAATTCACTAACCTTTTGAAAATCTTCATCAGATGACAGTAATAGGACATGTTACACAGTACATTTATGTTTGTTTCAATAATATGCAATTTATATCCATAAATCTCTGTTTACGCCATGTTCAAAAAATGCTACAAAAATGTCCGGAGAAATTATGATAACTCCGCCAGATAACGCCAGATAACAGCAATACACATCATAAACTTTGACTAATATACATGTTCTACATATAGTTAGAAAGATACACTCCTTCTTAATGCAATTGCTTTGTCACATTTCTTTTTAACGTTACAGAAATCGTTCATTATTCAATCATCTGAGACGGCGCTCAGACATTAGCAATATTTCTCCGCTATGTTGGAGTCAACAGAAACACAAAATTACCACATAAATATTCCCTTACCTTTGATGGTCTTCGATCATAATGTAGTGGAAGAAGTCGTACTTACCCAAAACATCGTTTGGTTTCAACTCATGTGTCTTTGTGTTAGCAAACGCGACAAATTCCGGCTGAAATGCAGCCAAAATTCGAGGGGTTGCGCATCAAAACTTCAAAATTACATATTATATGTCGACTAAACTGGTCAAACTAAGTGTAGAATCAAGCTTTAGGATGTTCTAAACGTGCAAAACAATTCTCAACTCGAACAGACAAACTGACATCATGTCGTGATTCCTGGAACAAAGGGCACTCCAGGCGCAACGCGTGCATGAGAGTGCATGTATTTTCGTGTGACACCAAGGTTTTTGCCCGCCAAAGGGTGAAAGATCGCGGGATTTTCACAATGAAACGCCCTATTGAAAGAAGACATCTCGCCGAAGACATAGAATCTGATCCCAGATCCGTAGCTGGTTGGGAAGGGTGGGGCCGATGACATCAAAGTTGGCCCAACTTTCCTGATGAGTGAAATTGTTTGGGAGAATGGCTGCCCTGTGAGTTCTGCTATACTTACAGACATATTTCAAAGGGTTTTAGAAGCTTTAGAGTGTTTTCTATCCAATAATAATTATTATATGCATATATTAGCAATTTTGGACAGATTTATTTTCAGTTTACTATAGGCACGCACTTCCTCCAAAGGGGGCAGTATTCTTCCCTATCCCTAACATGTTTTAAACTATTAGCTAAGGTTCTAGCTGTCACGCCTTGGTCTTAGTATTTTGTGTTTTCTTTAATTATTTGGTCAGGCCAGGGTGTGACATGGGTTTATGTTGTTATATTTCGTATTGGGGTTTTTGTATTATTGGGATTGCGGCTGAGTAGGGGTGTTGTATGGGCTTGGCTGCCTGAGGCGGTTCTCAATCAGAGTCAGGTGATTCTCGTTGTCTCTGATTGGGAACCGTATTTAGGTAGCCTGGTTTCGCTTTGTATTTCGTGGGTGATTGTTCCTGTCTCTGTGTAGTTTCACCAGATAGACTGTAATTAGGTTTCACGTTCCGTTTGTTGTTTTGTATTTTGTATAGTTATTTCATGTGTCACTTTTTCTATTGAAGTCATGAGTAACCACTACGCTGAATTTCGGTCCGACTCTCATTCTACAAACGAAGAACGCCGTTACACTGGCATGCCGGTTGGAACCCTGCCTTCAGGATGTCATATCTGATGATCAAACGGGTTTCATCAAAGGGCGACAACTGTTTTCCAATGTATGCTGTCTTTTGAACATTATACTTGCTCCTTCTGCCCCAAAATTGTTGTTTCTCTTGATGCGAATAAGGCTTTCAACCAGGTGGAGTGGGATAATTAATTTAAGATTTTGGGAAGATTTGGTTTTGGGTCCAATTTTATCTCATGGATACATCTGCCCTATTCTGTTTCTACCTGTACCGTACACACCAATTCTCAACATTGAAAATACTTTCTCCTCTCCAGAAGGACCTGTCAAGGGTGTCCTATGTTCCCGCTCCATTTTGCTCTTGCGATAGAACCACTTTCCTTGGCCTTAAAATGATCATCGTCATTCACTGGAATCCACCAAGAACACAAAGTGTCACTGTATGCAGATGATCTACTATCAAATATGACTAACCATGTGAACTTTGTCGATAACGTAATGTACATTTTAAACACATTTGGATCATTCTCAGGTTACAAATCGAACATTCAGAAAAGTTTATGTTTTCCGATCCCCATGGATCCCTGCCTTCCCAACTGTTGCCCTCTGGTTTTTCCTATGTAGGTGTGAAAACTACACATTATCTGGCTACCCTCCATAAAACTAACTTTGCAAGTTTAGTCACACGAGTTAAAGCATACTTACCATGCTGGGATACTCTGCCTCTCTCCTTAGCTGACAGAATCCAATCTGTTAAAATGAAATTTTGACCTAGGTTTCTATACCTTTTCAATGTATTCGGATCTTTCTGCCAAAATACTTTTTTACCAAGTCGGTTAGGCTCATCGGTCATTTTATTTGGGCAGGAAAATCCCCTAGGATACATACTTCCTTCAAAGAAGGAAGGAGACAAGATGGCAGTACTTCCAAATGTACTGCTTTACTATTGTGCAGCCAATATCCAAACGATTATTGTCTGGTGTAATGCTCCAATTACCATCTTGTGGTCATTAGAAGCACACTCCTGACAATCATCCTGCCTTTCTGCTCTTACTTGTGCCCCACTGTCATTCAAAGTATACTGGAAACCCCATTGTGCACTCTTCTTTGAAGATCTGGAGACAATTTCGTCAACATTTTAGACTTCTGTCCCTTCTCTTCTAAGCCCTATTTGTAACAACCAACACCGTTGAAGTCGGAAGTTTACATACACCTTAGCTAAGTACGTACATTTAAACTCAGTTTTTCACAATTGTTGACATTTAATCCAAGTAAAAAAATCCATGTTTTAGGTCAGTTAGGATCACCACTTTATTTTGAGAATGTGAAATGTCAGAAAAATAGTAGAGAGAATGATTTATTTCAGCTTTTATTTCAGCTTTTATTATGACCCCAGTGGGTCAGAAGTTAACATACAGTCAATTCATATTTGGTAGCATTGCTTTTAAATTGTTTAACTTGGGTGAAGCATTTCGGGTTGCCTTCCACAAGCTTCCCACAATAAGTTAAGTAAATGTTGGCCCATTCCTCCTGACAGAGCTTATGTAACCGAGTCAGGTTTGTAGGCCTCCTTGCTCGCACACACTTTTTCAGTTCTGCCCACAAATGTTCTATACGATTGAGGTCAGGGCTTTGTGATGGCCACTCCAATACCTTGACTTTGTTTTCCTTAAGCCATTTTGCCACAACTTTGAAAGTATTCTTGGGGTCATTGTCCATTTGGAAGATACATTTGCGACCAAGCTTTAACTTCCTGACTGATGTCCTAAGATGTTGCTTGAATATATCCACATAATTTTCCATCCTCATGATGCCATCTATTTTGTGAAGTGCACCAGTCCCTCCTGCAGCAAAGCACCCCGAAAACATGATGCTGCCATCCCCCGTGCTTCACGGTAGAGATGGTGTTCTTCGGCTTGCAAGCCTCCCCCTTTTTCCTCCAAACATAATGAATGATCATTATGGTGAAACAGTTCTATTTTGGTTTCATCAGACCAGAGGACAGTTCTCCAAAAAGTACGATCTTTGTCCCCATGTGCAGTTGCAAACAGTATACTTTTTTATGGTGGTTTTGGATCAGTGGCTTCTTCCTTGCTGAGAAGCCTTTCAGGTTTTATCGATATAGGACTCATTTTACTGTGGATATAGATACGTTTGTACCTGTTTCCTCCAGCATCTTCAAAAGGTCCTTTTCTGTTATACCGGGATTGATTTTCACTTTTCGCATCAAAGTACGTTCTTCTCTAAGAGACAAAACGTGTCTCCTTCCTGAGTGGTATGACGGCTGCTTGGTCCCATGGTGTTTATACTTGCGTAATATTGTTTGTACAGATGAGCGTGGTACCTTCAGGCATTTGTAAATTGCTCCCAATGATGAACCAGACTTATGGACGTCTACAATTTTTTTCTGATGTCTTGGCTGATTTATTTTGATTTTCCCATGATGTCAAGCAAAGAGGCACTGAGTTTGAAGGTAGACCTTGAAATACATCCACAGGTACACCTCCAAATGATGTCAATTAGCCTATCAGAGGCTTTTAAAGCCATGACATCATTTTCTGGAATATTCCAAGCTGTTTAAAGGCATAGTCATCCTAGTGTACGTAAACTTCAGACCAACTGGAATTGTGATACAGTGAAATATATGTGAACTAATCTGTCTGTATACAATTGTTGTAAAAATGACTTGTGTCATGCACAAAGTAGATGTCCTAACCGTCTTGCCAAAACTATCATTTGTTAACAAGAGATGTGTGGAGTGGTTGAAAAATGGGTTTTAATGACTCCGACCTAAGTGTATGTAAACAGACTGACAAAGAGGGCGGAGCTGCAATCTACTGCAGAGATAGCCCGCAGAGCTCTTTCCTAATATCCAGGTCTGTGCCCAAACAATTTGAGATTCTAGCTTAAAAATCCAGAAACACGTCTCTCAATGTTGCAGCTTGCTATAGACCACCTTCTGCCCCCAGCTGTGCCCTGGGCTCCATTTGTGAAATGATTGCCCCCCATCTATCTTCAGAGCTCGTGCTGTTAGGTGACCTAAACTGGGACATGCTTAACCTCTCTAGGGTAGGTGAGATGCTAACGTCCCACCAGGCCAACATCTGGTGAAACTGCAGAGAGCTAACATCCTAAATACACCATTTGTTATAGTAAACATTCTTGTAAATACATTTATCTTACATAATTTAAAAGATGAACGTCTTGTTAATCCAACCGCTGCGTCAGATTTCAAAAATCTGTTAGTGCGAAAGCAAACATGCTATTTTCTGAGGACGGCGCCACACACACACAAGCATTACTAGCCTTTTCCAACCAAGCATTAGCGTCATGAAAGTCAGAAATAACAATAAAATAAATTGCTTACCATTGAAGATCTTCCTCTGGTGGAAATGCCAAAGTGTCCTAACTACACAGTAAATGTTGTATTTGTTTGATCAAATCCATTTTTATAGCCTAACACGAAACATTTGTAAACCGTTTGCGTCGTAATTTCCGTCTAATTCAACTTTGGACGATGCGTTCGTGGTAATTTCACACACTAAACAAACGTTTATCCAGTCATGGTTGGTTTCATTGCAATCCTCTGGTTGTTACTAACACAACCATACTTGATGGTTCTTTTCCCGGGACGTATTGACGAAAACAAACCGATTTGAAGACACCTATCAATGACATCATTGCGCACCAATGGTAGGACCGGTCTATCATTGATTGACTGTATTTTGGCCCAATGACCTCTGATCATCTTGAAATATAGCTTGGAAGATAGCCAATGAGCTGAGGTAAACGGCAATATGTAATGGTTATACGTTTGAAGACCAGCCTTTGTTGTAAACTCTGGCGTAAAAGAGGTTCATTCGCCATTGCAAATCCTACTTGACGGAGCCACGGGTGTTACGCATAGCAGTACATATTCAATAGCATTTTCAACAAGTTTATACATTTTAAACATGGTGAATAAATCAGGAAAAGCTAAAACAAAGTCTAGGTATACAGATTTAACCCAAATTATAGAGGAAATAGATAGATACAGCGAGAACGAGTTGCTTCGGGAAGATTCATCTTTCAGAAAAGCTAGTTTTGACTCCCAGGCATGTTTCTGCATGGCGAGGATGCCATGCCGGATTGGTACATTCTAATGCTAATGTCATTGTTTGAAATTAATAATATAAAAAAAATATTAATTTGAGATTTTTTTTTAGATGTTCTTATTTTATTGGTAATATATACAAATATAATCTGTAATGAAATGTGTAAAGTACACATTGGCTATACTGTGTGTGTGTCAAATCAAATCAAATTTATTTGTGACATACACATGGTTAGCAGATGTTAATGCGAGTGTAGCGAAATGCTTTTGCTTCTAGTTCCGACAATGCAGTAATAACCAACGAGTAATCTAACCTAACAATTCCAAAACTACTACCTTATACACACAAGTGTAAAGGGATAAAGAATATGTACATAAAGATATATGAATGAGTGATGGTACAGAACGGCATAGGCAAGATGCAGTAGATGCTATCGAGTACAGTATGTACGTATGAGATGAGTAATGTAGGGTATGTAAACAAAGTGGCATAGTTTAAAGTGGCTAGTGATACATGTATTACATAAAGATGCAGTAGATGATATAGAGTACAGTATATACATATACATATGAGTAATGTAGGTTATGTAAAAATTATATTATTAAGTAGCATTGTTTAAAGTGGCTAGTGATATATTTTACATCAATTTCCATCAATTCCCATTATTAAAGTGGCTGGAGTTGAGTCAGTGTGTTGGCAGCAGCCACTCAATGTTAGTGGTGATGGCCTTGAGATAGAAGCTGTGTGTGTGTGTGTGTGTGTGTGTGTGTGTGTGTGTGTGTGTGTGTGTGTGTGTGTGTGTGTGTGTGTGTGTGTGTGTGTGTGTGTGTGTGTGTGTGTGTGTGTGTGTGTGTGTGTGTGTGTGTGTGTGATATTTTTTTAATTATTATTATTTTTTTTAATGTATTTGACATAAACATGGAATGGAACAGCCCTTCACCACTTTCCCATAGTGATTATGTTCCCTGTGCTCTATATACACTGCTCAAAAACATAAAGGGAACACTTAAACAACACAATGTAACTCCAAGTCAATCAAACTTATGTGAAATCAAACTGTCCACTTAGGAAGCAACACTGATTGACAATAAATTTCACATGCTGTTGTGCAAATGGAATAGACAGGTGGAAATTATAGGCAATGAGCAAGACACCCCCAATAAAGGAGTGGTTCCGCAGGTGGTAACCACAGACCACTTCTCAGTTCCAATGCTTCCTGGCTGATGTTTTGGTCACTTTTGAATGCTGGCGGTGCTTTCACTCTAGTGGTAGCATGAGACGGAGTCTACAACCCACACAAGTGGCTCAAGTAGTGCAGCTCATCCAGGATGGGACATCAATGCGAGCTGTGGCAAGAAGGTTTGCTGTGTCTGTCAGCGTAGTGTCCAGAGCATGGATGCGCTACCAGGAGACAGGCCAGTACATCAGGAGACATGGAGGAGGCTGTAGGAGGGCAAAAACCCAGCAGCAGGACCGCTACCTCCGCCTTTTTTCAAGGAAGAGCAGGAGGAGCACTGCCAGAGCTCTGCAAAATGACCTCCAGCCACAAATGTGCATGTGTCTGCTCAAATGGTCAGAAACAGACTCCATGAGGGTGGTATGAGGGCCCAACATTTGCCTGGCATTTGCCATAGAACACCAAGATTGGCAAATTCGCCACTGGCGCCCTGTGCTCTTCACAGATGAGGTTCATACTGAGCACGTGACAGACGTGACAGAGTCTGGAGACGCCGTGGAGAACGTTCTGCTGCCTGAATCCAATTGAGCACAGCTGGGACATCATGTCTCGCTCCATCCACCAACGTCACGTTGCACCACAGACTGTCCAGGACTTGGCGGATGCTTTAGTCCAGGTCTGGGAGGAGATCACTCAGGACACCATCCGCCACCTCATCAGGAGCATTCCCAGGCGTTGTAGGGAGGTCATACAGGCACGTGGAGGCCACACACTACTGAGCCTCATTTTGACTTGTTTTAAGGACATTACATCAAAGTTGGATCAGCCTGTAGTGTGTAGTGTGTAATTTTGAGTGTCACTCCAAATCCAGACCTCCATGGTTTGATAAATTTGATTTCCATTGATAATTTTTGTGTGATTTTGTTGTCAACACATTCAACTATGTAAAGAAATGCTCCATCACCTGCACCACCTGTTCAGTAAGCCTTTGCTTCACAATATTGTAAATAGAAAATATGTAAATAGTTAGCCTTGTTAATTGTTTGTATTATTATTATTTGTATATTTTATATATATTCTTTTATATATATTTTGGGGGGGGGGGTGTTAGAATAGCATTCAAGTATTTTGTATATAGTTCTTTCCTTCAAAATGTATCACTGTGCCAATTCTGCTACTTGGGTACCTTTTTTGAACCTTTATTTAACTAGGCAAGTCAGTTAAGAAAAATTATTATTTTCAATGACGGCCTAGGAACAGTGGGTTAACTGCCTGTTCAGGGACAGAACGAAAGATTTGTACCTTGTCACCTCGGGGGTTTGAACTTGCAACCTTCCGGTTACTAGTCCTACGCTCTAACCACTAGGCTACCCTGCCACCCCCACATTTGTACCCACAAACCTGGGTGACTTCAAGTTCTCTGTCCAACACTTTGCTCAGCTGTTATTGCTATCTTATGATTTTCATTCCAATCATCCACAGCATCCTAGCTGTATGTTTGGCTGTTCTTGGTCATTTGAAAGATGATGCAGCAACAATAAAAAACAGAAAATGCATGTTTATTTCCTTGTATTTTCTTCTATCAGATCTATTGTGTTATATAAATTCAGAGTGTTTCCTTTCAAATGATAGCAATAATATGCATATCCTTGCCTCTGGGCCTGAGCTACAGGCAGTTAGATTAGGGTATGTCTTTAGGCGGAAATTGAGAAAAAGGGGGTGGCACCCCAAAGAAGTTAACACCCCGGCCATCCTACCATCTAAACTTGATGCCCTCAATCTCACACAAATTATCAATGAACCTATCAGGTACAACCCCAAATCCGTAAACACAGGCACCCTCATAGATATCATCCTATCCAACCTGCCCTCCAAATACACCTCTGCTGTCTTCAACGAGGATCTCAGTGATCACTGCCTGCGTCCGTAATGGGTCTGCAGTCAAACAACGACCCCTCATCTCTGTCAAACGTACCCTAAAACACTTCAGCGAACAGGCCTTTCTAATCGACCTGGCCCGGGTATCCTGGAAGGATATTGACCTCATTCCGTCAGTAGAGGATGCCTGGTAATTCTTTAAAAGTGCTTTACTCACCATCTTAAATAGGCATGCCCCATTCAAAAAATGTAGAACCAGGAACAGATATAGCTCTTGGTTCACTCCAGACCTGACTGCCCTTGACCAGCACAAAAACATCCTGTGGCGTACTGCATTAGCATTGAATAGCCCTTGCGATATGCAAACTTTCAGGGAAATTAGGAACTAATATACACAGGCAGTTAGGAAAGCAAAGGCTAGCTTTTTCAAACAGAAATGTGCATCTTATAGCACAAACTTTAAACAGTTCTGGGACACTGTAAAGTCCATGGAGAATAAGAGCACCTCCTCCACGCTGCCCACTGCACTGAGGCTAGTAAACACTGTCACCACCGATAAATCCGCGATAATTGAGAATTTCAATAAGCACTTTTCTATGGCTGGCCAGGCTTTCCACCTGGCTACCCCTACCCCGGTTAACAGCCCTGTACCCCCCACAGCAACTTGCCCAAGCCTCCCCCATTTCTCCTTCACCCAAATCCAGATAGCTGATGTTCTGAAAGAGCTGCAAAATCTGGACCCCTAAAAATAGTCAGGCTTGACAATCTGGACATTCTCTTTCTAAAATTATCTGCAGAAATTGTTGCAACCTCTATTACTAGCTTGTTCAACCTCTCTTTCGTATCGTCTGAGATCCCCAAAGATTGGAAAGCTGCCGCAGTCATCCCCCTCTTCAAAGGGGGAGACACTCTTGACCCAAACTGCTACAGACCTAAATCTATCCTACCCTGCCTTTCTAAGGTCTTTGAAAGCCAAGTTAACAAACAGATCACCGAACATTTCGAATCCCACCGTAGCTTCTCCGCTGTGCAATCTGGTTTCAGAGCTGGCCAAGGGTGCACCTCAGCCACGCTCAAGGTCCTAAACGATATCATAACCGCCATCGATAAGAGACAATACTGTGCAGCTGTATTCATCGACCTGGCCAAGGCTTTCGACTCTGTCAATCACCATATTCTTATCGGCAGACTCAGTAGCCTCGGTTTTTCTAATGACTGCCTTGCCTTGTTCACCAACTACTTTGCAGACAGAGTTCCGTGTGTCAAATCGGAGGGCATGTTGTCCGGTCCTCTGGCAGTCTCTATGGGGGTGCCACAGGGTTCAATTCTCGGGCCGACTCTTTTCTCTGTATATATCAATGATGTTGCTCTTGCTGCGGGCGATTCCCTGATCCACCTCTACGCAGACGACACCATTCTGTATACTTCCGGCCCTTCCTTGGACACTGTGCTATCTAACCTCCAAACGAGCTTCAACGCCATACAACACTCCTTCCGTGGCCTCCAACGGCTCTTAAACGCTAGTAAAACCAAATGCATGCTTTTCAACCGTTCGCTGCCTGCACCCGCACGCCCGACTAGCATCACCACCCTGGATGGTTCCGACCTAGAATATGTGGACATCTATAAGTACCTAGGTGTCTGGCTAGACTGTAAACTCTCCTTCTAGACTCATATCAAACATCTCCAATCTAAAATCAAATCTAGAGTCGGCTTTCTATTCCGCAACAAAGCCTCCTTCACTCACGCCGCCAAACTTACCCTAGTAAAACTGACTATCCTACCGATCCTCGACTTCGGCGATGTCATCTACAAAATAGCTTCCAATACTCTACTCAGCAAACTGGATGCAGTTGATCACAGTGCCATCCGTTTTGTTACTAAAGCACCTTATACCACTCACCACTGTGACCTGTATGCTCTAGTCGGCTGGCCCTCGCTACATATTTGTCGCCAGACTCACTGGCTCCAGGTCATCTACAAGTCCATGTTAGGTAAAGCTCCGCCTTATCTCAGTTCACTGGTCACGATGGCAACACCCACCCGTACCACGTGCTCCAGCAGGTGTATCTCACTGATCATCCTTAAAGCCAACACCTAATTTGGCCGCCTTTCGTTCCAGATCTCTGCTGCCTGTGACTGGAATGAATTGCAAAAATCGCTGAAGTTGGAGACTTTTATCTCCCTCACCAACTTCAAACATCTGCTATCTGATCATTTATCACTCCAGTGTTAATCTGCAAAATTGTAATTATTCGCCTACCTCCTCATGCCTTTTGCACACAATGTATATAGACTCTCTTTTTTTTCTTTTTTTTTCTACTGTGTTATTGACTTGTTAATTGTTTACTCCATGTGTAACTCTGTGTTGTCTGTTCACACTGCTATGCTTTATCTTGGCCAGGTCGCAGTTGTAAATGAGAACTTGTTCTCAACGAGCCTACCTGGTTAAATAAAGGTTTGTTTTTTTTTACAAAATTATTAAAAATAAAAAAATATATACTGACATTACACATTCTTAAAATAAAATGGTGATCCTAACTGATCTAAGTCAGGGAATTGTTACTTGGATTAAATGTCAGGAATTGTGAAAATCTGAGGTTAAGGTGTATGTAAATTTCCGACTTCAACTGTAGCATCACAGCGCAATGTTCAGAGACAGAGTAAGTGAGGGGGAAAATGAGAGATTTTGTTTGTGCCTATGACTGAGTGAGTGAGATAGTGACATGGGGTGGGGGGAAATATTATTAGAGATATAGTGGGAAGTTTGGCAACAGAGGGAGTGTCTGTCATATGCTACTCAGAGCCGTATGTCATGTTTTTCCAGTGACAGGAATGTAACCCTCACCTTCAGACATGTTCTTTTGACTACAGGAAGGATGTTCGAAATCAGACAACATCTCCTGTTGCTAATTCTGTCCATGTTGCCCACCTGGTATATAACACCCAGGCTTCTGGCTAGCAGAACACAGACTATGTGATGAGAAATGGGACTCTTGTCTATTTTTCTCTTTTAAACTATCTGGATCTACCTCTCTCTCTCTCTGTCCCAATTGCTCTCTCTAAATTATACACACACACAAACACTCTAGACCTCTGATCGAATCCCACAAATTATTTGGATAAAACATGAGATGGCTGTCCTTCTTCCAAGTCAAGAACATTAAGATCTGACCATACTTCTGCTTCACTATAGAGCTCTGCTACCCAACCTGAGCCCGATGTGAGTCCGACTGGCCCCAATAGGGTCTGTTTTTTTCAACAATACTGTAACTAGGGTAGGGGCAGGGCTCGGGTATCGCTAAATTGATCACTAACATTTTGAAGCTGAGCCATTTGCCCGTGCTCTGCTGCACAATACAGTTTTATCTGACTAAGATCATAACATGGTGTCAGAAGTGCTCCAACATTGTCAAATATAAGACAGGAGAGATTATTTCACATAAAAGAATAACTTTCTTTGAGTTTTGTCAGAGTTTAGAGCGATGATAAGTACATAGCCGCGAAAAGTCATTTGGGGGTGGGGGTTCTGCAAAAAAAAATATACGGGGGTTTGCCTATGCTGTAGACGGCTATATCGGTCCACTAATACAGGATTAGTGCACTGCTTTTGTGTGTGAAAAAAAGTTGCATTGTTTTTATTCTTATTTCTTTTTTACAGGTTGCCGCAGCTCCCACAGCATCCCTACTTCCCGTGGTTATGGATAAGTAACAGCTAACAGCTAACTGCTCTCTCATAACTCTTTATTGAGCAGAGCAGCCTAAGCGGAGCCGTTGCTATGGATACTCACAGACCCAGAGCCACCATGAGCAGAGTGCATGCAGAGCAAGCGGCGCACATGGAGCAAGTGAGAGGAGCAGCTAATGGACTAATTTACTAACGGAGGAAGTTATTTCTGATTTAGAGTTTCAGGCAGGGCCAGGTCTTAAATTTGGCAGAAGCAATCAGGCCTGGGTAGAGTAGGGCACAAACATTGCAGGCATGGGTAGGGCTTGGTCTTAAAATGTATGCTTGTGCAGGGCTCCTCTTCACAGATGCCAAAATAGTATTACATGCCTTCATGGAATACTACAATAGTTTCCTCTTTAATCTCCCCTCCCACGTAGCCAGACTACAACATGTCCAAAACTCAGCTGTCCACCTCCTCACATCCACCCCCTTCATCACCACCTCAACCCCATTCTCCATGAAGGAGAGGAAAGACTTCAGAGTACTACTCCTCACCTTCAGGACCCTCGGCATAGTGCTGAGAACATGTCCAGTTTAATTCTTCTTTCATTTTCAGTCATATTCAAGAGTCGGTGTGGCATGTCAAGGGCCCCTGCAACCATTGTCCTCTAAGATGACTTCTGTTTCTTATTCCTGTCTCTGTAAATAAGTCTCTGATTGTTATAGGCTCTGGTTACATTCAGACGTGTGTGGTTTTCATCATTGTAGTAGGGCAACTGCCGGAAGTCCCCAAAACCTCCACTTAAAATGGCAGATTTTATAGTGCAGGGAAAGAGTGATTTTTTTGTTGAACTTAATGGAATTGGGGTTTTTCATTAGTTTGTGGCTTTTGGGATGGCCGAAATTTAGATGAAATGATAAGGTCAGTCGATGATAAACCCCTCTAGAAGTTAGGTCACAGAGGACATGTCCCATCTCTCAAAATAAGTGAATAAACAAAATGTCATAGTGTGAGGCGTTGAAAAGGTAGTCAGGCCTTGTTTGGTTTATACTGCAACGTGTCAAAGGTTATTCTCTGACCATATTTGGGATTCTACAGCTGACTATTCAAAACGGATTATCGTGTTTCTCCCTGAAAGTTCTCTTGAAGTGATGAAGTTCTCTAGACATTCACAAAACGTAATATTTAGCCATTGGTCACTGTCCATTACATACTGTCTCATTGAAAATAAGCAGCACACTGCAATGCTTGTCATTAGTGTAGCTTGAATGCTGTGCGACACATTCAGACAAATAATTGCATAGCTTTTATACAGGAAGTGTGGCCACAGGACGGATGAGTAGTAATTATGCACTAGTCTCAGTGCTCATCTTAATGTACTCCGACTGTGGTTTACTAGTGATGTAAAACACACTTGGATCTCCACAGAACCCCCCCGCCCAACTCCACACACACAAGCACACCCTTGTCCTTTATAAAGGACACACAAGCCAATTGGTTCATGTCATGTCTTTGACAAGGGCAAATTCATCATGTTTTAATAAGCTTTCATGCCACCCACGCCCATAGATTTTCTTTAACACAGCACATCCACTTGCTCATATACGATTTTCCATGCATAGCCACAGAGGACAGCCCCTGCAACACATGGAACTCGCTAGCCAGGCATGACTAGCTACAGTGGCTTGCGAAAGTATTCAGCCCCCTTGGCACTTTTCCTATTTTGTTGCCTTACAAACTGAAATAAAAATTGATTTTGGGGGTTTGTATCATTTGATTTACACAACACACGTATCACTTTGAAGATGCAAAATATGTTTTTTTGTGAAACTAACAAGAAATAAGACAAAAGAAAAACAGAAAACTTGAGCACAACACTGCTCCAACTCCTTTAAGTTGGATGGGTTCCGCTGGTGTACAGCAATCTTTAAGTAATTCCACAGATTCTCAATTGGATTGAGGTCTGGGCTTTGATTAGGCCATTCCAAGACATTTTAATGTTTCCCCTTAAACCACACAACTCTTGCTTTAGCAGTATGCTTAGGGTCATTGTCCTGCTGGAAGGTGAACCACCGTCCCAGTCTCAAATCTCTGGAAGACTGAAACAGGTTTCCCTCAAGAATTTCCCTGTATTTAGCGCCATCCATCATTCCTTCAATTCTGACCAGTTTCCCAGTCCCTGCCGATGAAAAACATCTGCTCTCAAGGTGATGAGAGGTTTTGGGTTTGCACCAGACATAGCGTTTTCCTTGATGGCCAAAAAGCTCAATTTTAGTCTCATCTGACCAGAATACATTCTTCCATATGTTTGGGGAGACTCCCACATACATTTTGGCGAACACCAAACATGTTTGCTTATTTTTTTCTTTAAGCAATGGCTTTTTTCTGGCCACTCTTCCATAGAGCCCAGCTGTGTGGAGTGTACGGCTTAAAGTGGTCCTATGGACAGATACTCCAATCTCTGCTGTGGAGCTTTGCAGCTCCTTCAGGGTTATCTTTGGTCTCTTTGTTGCCTCTCTGATTAATGCCCTCCTTGCCTGGCCTGTGAGTTTTGGTGGGTGGCACTTTCTTGGCAGGTTTGTTGTGGTAACGTATTATTTTGATTTTTTAATAATGGATTTAATGGTGCTCCGTGGGATGTTCAAAGTTTCTGATATTTTTTTTATAACCCAAACCTGATCTGTACTTCTCCATAACTTTGTCCCTGACCTGTTTGGAGAGCTCCTTGGTCTTCATGGTGCCCCTTGGTCTTCATGGTGCCCCTTGATTAGTGGTGTTGCAGACTCTGGAGACTTTCAGAACAGGTGTATGTATATTTACATTTACATTTAAGTCATTTAGCAGACGCTCTTATCCAGAGCGACTTACAAATTGGTGCATTCACCTTATGACATCCAGTGGAACAGCCACTTTACAATAGTGCATCTAAATCTTTTAAGGGGGGGGGGGGTGAGAAGGATTACTTTATCCTATCCTAGGTATTCCTTAAAGAGGTGGGGTTTCAGGTGTCTCCGGAAGGTGGTGATTGACTCCGCTGTCCTGGCGTCGTGAGGGAGTTTGTTCCACCATTGGGGGCCAGAGCAGCGAACAGTTTTGACTGGGCTGAGCGGGAACTGTACTTCCTCAGTGGTAGGGAGGCGAGCAGGCCAGAGGTGGATGAACGCAGTGCCCTTGTTTGGGTGTAGGGCCTGATCAGAGCCTGGAGGTACTGAGGTGCCGTTCCCCTCACAGCTCCGTAGGCAAGCACCATGGTCTTGTAGCAGATGCGAGCTTCAACTGGAAGCCAGTGGAGAGAGCGGAGGAGCGGGGTGACGTGAGAGAACTTGGGAAGGTTGAACACCAGACGGGCTGCGGCGTTCTGGATGAGTTGTAGGGGTTTAATGGCACAGGCAGGGAGCCCAGCCAACAGCGAGTTGCAGTAATCCAGACGGGAGATGACAAGTGCCTGGATTAGGACCTGCGCCGCTTCCTGTGTGAGGCAGGGTCGTACTCTGCGGATGTTGTAGAGCATGAACCTACAGGAACGGGCCACAGCCTTGATGTTAGTTGAGAACGACAGGGTGTTGTCCAGGATCACGCCAAGGTTCTTAGCGCTCTGGGAGGAGGACACAATGGAGTTGTCAACCGTGATGGCGAGATCATGGAACGGGCAGTCCTTCCCCGGGAGGAAGAGCAGCTCCGTCTTGCCGAGGTTCAGCTTGAGGTGGTGATCCGTCATCCACACTGATATGTCTGCCAGACATGCAGAGATGCGATTCACCACCTGGTCATCAGAAGGGGGAAAGGAGAAGATTAATTGTGTGTCGTCTGCATAGCAATGATAGGAGAGACCATGTGAGGTTATGACAGATCCAAGTGACTTGGTGTATAACGAGAATAGGAGAGGGCCTAGAACAGAGCCCTGGGGGACACCAGTGGTGAGAGCGCGTGGTGAGGAGACAGATTCTCGCCACGCCACCTGGTAGGAGCGACCTGTCAGGTAGGACGCAATCCAAGCGTGGGCCGCGCCGGAGATGCCCAACTCAGAGAGGGTGGAGAGGAGGATCTGATGGTTCACAGTATCGAAGGCAGCCGATAGGTCTAGAAGGATGAGAGCAGAGGAGAGAGAGTTAGCTTTAGCAGTGCGGAGCGCCTCCATGATACAGAGAAGAGCAGTCTCAGTTGAATGACTAGTCTTGAAATATATATATATATATATACAGTGGGGCAAAAAAGTATTTAGTCAGCCACCAATTGTGCAAGTTCTCCCACTTAAAAAATATGAGAGAGGCCTGTAATTTTCATCATACACAAAATGAGAAAAAAAATCCAGAAAATCACATTGTAGGATTTTTTATCTATTTATTTGCAAATTATGGTGGAAAATAAGTATTTGGTCACCAAGGGTTCCAAAGGAGCTTGGATAAAGCTTCAAACAGCGTAGCTTCCCTCTCAACTGCAACTTCTCCTGGGCGGCCACACCTCAAACAAAGGAAACCAGGGCTATAAACAGAGTCAATCACAATCTACCCTTTAATTAAAGTAAAATATTTGAAAGAAAAATACATTAATATCATAAAACAAATATTTTTCTCAAATATACGTGTGCAACAATTATTGGCACCCCATCATTCAATATTTTGTGCAACCACCCTTTGCTGAAACAACAGCTCTTCTCAATATAATGCGTAATGAGGTTGGGACTGGGATGGCCATGGAAAAACCTTGATTCTGTGGTCAGTGAACCATTTTTATGTTGATTTTGAGGTGTGCTTTGGATCATTTTCCTGCTGGAAGCTCCAACCACGGCTCAGATTCATTGACGAGGCTGCAGTGGAGCAGGTTGAGAGCTTTAAGTTCCTTGGTGTCCACATCACCAGCAAACTAACATGGTCCAAGCACACCAAGACAGTCATGAAGAGGGCACGACAAAACCTATTCCCCTTCAGGAGACTAAAAAGATTTGGCATGGGTCCTCAGATCCTAAAAAGGTTCTACAGCTGCACCATTGAGAGCCTCCTGACTAGTTGCATCACTGCCTAGTATGGCAACTGCAAGGCAGCACAGAGGGTAGCGCGAACAGCCCAGTACATCACTGGGACCTCCATCCAGGACCTCTATACCAGGCGGTGTCAGAGGAAGGCCCTAAAAATTGTCAAAGACTCAATTCACTCTAGTCACAGACTGTTATCTCTGCTACCATACGGCAAGCAATACCGGAGCGCTATGTCTTTTTAAAAAATGATTTTTTATTTCACCTTTCATTAACCAGGTAGGCTAGTTGAGCACAAGTTCTCATTTACAACTGCGACCTGGCCAAGATAAAGCAAATCAGTGTGACACAAACAACAACACAGAGTAACACATGAAATAAACAAGCATACAGTCAATAACACAATAGAAAAAAAAGAAAGTCTATATGCAGTGTGTGAAAATGGCGTGAGGAGGTAAGGCAATAAAGTCTAGGTCCAAGAGGCTTCTAAACAGCTTCTACCCCCAAGCCATAAGACTACTGAACATTGACTCTGTATCGGTACACCCCTGTATATTGTCTCGCTATTGATATTTTACTGCTGCTCTTTAATTACTTGTTTATCTCTTATTCATTTCCATATTTTTTAAACCCGCATTGTTGGTTAGGGGCTCGTAAGTAAGCATTTGACTGTAAGGTCTACCTGTTGTATTCAGAGCATTTGACTGTTGTTTTAAAAATATATATATTTCACCTTTATTTAACCAGGTCAGCTAGTTGAGAACAAGTTCTCATTTACAACTGCGACCTGGCCAAGATAAGCAAAGCAGTGCGACATAAACAACAACACAGAGTTACACATGGAATAAACAAACATACAGTCAATAATACAATAGAAAAAGTCTATATACAGTGTGCAAATGAGGAAGGATAAGGGAGGTAAGGCAATAAATAGGCCATAGTACCCAAATAAATACAATATAGCAATTAAACACTGAAGTGATAGATGTACAGAAGATGAGTGTGCAAGTAGAGATACTGTGGTGCAAAAGATCAAAATAAATAGAATAAATAAGAGTATGGGGATGAGGTAGTTGGATGGACTATTTACAGATGGACTATGTACAGGTGCAGTGATCTGTGAGCTGCTCTGACAGCTGGTGCTTAAAGTTAGTGAGAGAGATATGAGTCTCCAGCTTCCGTGAATTTTGCAGTTCGTTCCAGTCATTGGCAGCAGAAAACTGGAAGGAAAGGCGGCCAAAGGAGGAATTGGCTTTGGGGGTGACAAGTGAAATATACCTGCTGGAGCGCGTGCTATGGGTGGATGCTGCTTTGGTGACCAGTGAGCTGAGACAAGGCTGGGCTTTACCTCGCAAAGACTTATAGATGACCTGGAGCCAGCGAGAGCATACAGGTCGCAGTGGCGGGTAGTATATGGGGCTTTGGTGACAAAATTGATGGCTATGTGATAGACTGCATCCAATTTGCTGAGTAGAGTCTTGGAGGCTATTTTGTAAATGACATCGCCGAAGTCTAGGAGGATAGTCAGTTTTACGGGGGTATGTTTGGCAGCATGAGTGAAGGATGCTTTGTTGCGAAATAGGAAGCTGATTCTAGATTTAATTTTGGATTGGAGATGCTTAATGTGAGTCTGGACCACATTACACCAGTTGTATTCGGCACTTGTAACGAGTGCGCTGAGAGTCGGGAAGCAAATAATAAACAAAACAATAAACACAAAACACAACCAGCGCACAGAAATGAAAACAGAGTCAATAACACCTGTGGAAAGAACCAAGGGGAGTGACAGATATAGGGAAGATAATCAAGGTGATGAAGTCCAGGTGAGTGTCATGAGGCGCTGGTGCGCTTGATGATGGTGACAGGTGTGCGGGACAATCAGCAGCCTGATGACCTCGAGGCCAAAGAGGGAGTATACGTGACAGCACTTGTGATAAATAAAATGTCATGTGATTTGAAAGAGTGGGACTGATTCTCTATTATTTTGACTTTCACTTCAACAAACAGTATAAAGATATTGGGGCGACATAATAGGTGATCAGGTGACTTCACAATTATTGTACTGACATTCCCTCTGTAATCCCTAGTTCTTTAAAAAGGATTATATCTCCCTCTTTCTCTATTATTTCAATGGATTTTCTATTTTTTTCCTTTTAAACTTCCACAATCTAATTTGTCCAATGGAACACTCGCATCAGGAAGTGAGAGCCGTCACCTGGGAGACCAATCACAGTGAGTCGCAGCAAGGCGGGGAACAATAGGGCGTAGAAGCTGCAATGTGAGGCGCTCTCACGCTGGCTTGTTCAAGCCTCTTCAGAAATGACATTCACATTGTTCATGTGTTTTTATCTTTTCTTCCTGCCTGGAGACACATTGTCGGGTCTTAACCTCACAGTGCAGAAAGACCAGTCAAGTCGCAGGCAGATAAAGAGGGAATGAATGCTCTATGCTATAGCAGACAGGCTCCGTATAGTATGGAAGCTCACGCTGCTCAGACGTAAAAGCTATCTGCTCGCTACAGGTTCAAAGAGTGGCAAGACCCCACTTTTTGTCTTCTGTTGAATTGTGTTTTTCTTAGGAGGCACAGACAGGAGCACCAACCATGTACTCTGGAATGATTCCACTCCAAGGCCCCACCAACCATATCTACATTTGACTTTTGACTTCCCAGTGTTCAGAGGGTTTTTGCTGTTGAGTGTCATGTCATTTTCCGTGTGTTTTCTCAGGGTGGGAGACAGGGAATTGGGGGGGAGGCAGAACGACACAGATGGTCTGAGAATAAAAGGGAGAAAGTGCTATAGAATCCATTTTGTTTTTACACTGTTTGCCCCCCTGACTCTTGTTTAGAAAAATACAGATGTTCCAATCTAATGAGGGTCTTTCTCACGCTGGCACTTCGCTCAGCCTCAGGGTGATGGTATTTCTAATTACCCGACTGTGACAACACACTCCGCATCAATCAAACCTGACAATAGAACCAGGTGGGTTTGTGAGAACCCAGTCAGCTTTGATTTTTCACTGAATTCTAACATGCTTCATAGACTGCTTCTACTTTATCCCAGCCTTCTCAAGCACGCACACACACACCATGGGGAGTAAATGGGCTCTGGTTGCCATAGAAACAGTTGAGTCCCTCTATATCCATCCCAAACCTTTCAGAGAAATGGGCATTTGTCTCATTTTTTATATCTGTGTGTGTCTCGCACTCTCTCGTTGTGTGTGTGGGTGTCTCGCACTCTCTCGTTGTGTGTGTGGGTGTCTCGCACTCTCTCGTTGTGTGTCTCTTAAATCAAATAACATTTTATTGGTCACATACACATGGTTAGCAGATGTTAATGTAAGTGTAGCGAAATGCTTGTGTTTCTAGTTCCGACAGTGCAGGAATATCTAACAAGTAATCTAACAAATTCACAACGACTACCTTATACACACAATGTAAGGGGATAGAATAAGAATATGTACATATAAATATATGGATGGGCGATGGCCGTGCGGCATAGGCAAGATGCAATAGATGGTGTAAAATACAGTATGAGATGAGTAATGTAGAATATGTAAACATGATTAAAGTGGCATTATTTAAAGTGACTAGTGATACCTTTATTAAATCCATTTATTAGTGGCCAGTGATTTGAGTCTGTATGTTGGCAGCAGCCTCTCAATGTTAGTGATGTCTGTTTAAGTCGGATGGCCTTGAGATAGAAGCTGTTTTTCAGTCTCTCGGTCCCAGCTTTGATGCACCTGTACTGACCTCGCCTTCTGGATGGTAGCGAGGTGAACAGGCAGTGGCTCAGGTGATTGTTGTCCTTGATGATCTTTTTGGCCTTCCTGTGACATCGGGTGCTGTAGGTGTCCTGGAGGGCAGGTAGCTTTCCCCCGATGATGCGTTTTTCAGACCGCACCACCCTCTAGAGATCCTTGAGGTTGAGCGCGGTGCAGATGCCGTACCAGGTGGTGATATAGCCTGACAGGGTGCTCTCGATTGTGCATCTGTAAATGTTTGTGAGGGTTTTAGTTGACAAGCCACACTACCGTCAGAAAGTCCAGGACCCAGTTGCACAGGGCGGGGTCGAGACCCAGGGTCTCAAGCTTAATGATGAGTTTGGAGGGTACTATGGTGTTGAATGCTGAGCAGTAGTCAATGAACAGCATTCTTACATACGTATTCCTCTTGTTCAGATGTGATAGGGCAGTGTGCAGTGTGATGGCGATTGCATCGTCTGTGGACCTACTGGGGATGAAAGAAAATTGGAGTGGGTCTAGGGTATCAGGTAAGGAAGGTGGAGGTGATATGATCCTTGACTAGTCTCTCAAAGCACTTCATGATGGCAGATGTGAGTGCTACGGAGCGATAGTAATTTAGTTCAGTTACCTTAGACTTCTTGGGTACAGGAACAATGGTGGCAATCTTGAAGCATGTGGGGACAGCAGACTGGGATAGGGATTTATTGAATATGTCCGTAAACACACCAGCCAGCAGGTCTGCGCATGCTCCGAGGACACGGCTAGGGATGCCGTCTGGGTCGGCTGCCTTGCGAGGGTTAATGCGTTTAAACTTTTTACACACATCGACCACGGAGAAGGAGAGCCCACATTCTTTGGTAGCGGGCCGTGTCGGTGGCACTATATTGTTCTCAAAGCACGCAAAGAGGTTGTTTAATTTGTCTGGGAGCAAGACATCGATGTCCGCGACGGGGCTGGTTTTCTTTTTGTAATCAGTGATTGTCTGTGACCCTGCCACATACATCTCGTGTTTGAGCCATTGAATTGCGACTCTACTTTGTCTCTATACTGACACTTTTCTTGTTTGATTGCCTTGCGGAGGGAATAACTACACTGTTTGTATTCGGTCATGTTTTCAGTAGCCTTGCCATGATTAAATGCGGTGGTTTGAACTTTCAGTTTTGTGCGAATGCTGACATCATTCAACAGTTTCTTTTTAGGGAAGGTTTTAATAGTCACAGTGGGTACAACACCTCCAATGCATTTCCTAATTAACTCACTCGTATACGTCGATGTTATTGTCTGAGGCTACCCGGAACATATCCCAGTCCACGTGGTCGAAGCAGTCTGAAGCGTGGAATCAGATTGGTCAGACCAGCATTGGATAGACCTAAGGACGGGCGCTTCCTGCTTTAGTTTCTGCTTATAGGAGGAGCGCAACAAGATGGAGTCATGGTCAGATTTGCTGAAGGGAGGGTGGGGGAGGGCCTTGTATGCATCGCAGAAGTTAGAGTAGCAGTGGTCCATTGTTTTGTCCGAACAGGTATTACAATCAATGTACTGGTAGAATTTAGCATTTGATTGTAAGGAATTCTAGGTCAGGTGAACAAATGGACTTGAGTTCCTGTATGTTGTTATGATTACACCATGAGTCGTTAATAGTAACGGATCACAAAAGTTACTGTTCGGATCACGGTTTTGAGTGACGGTTTTTCAGATTTGCAACAAAAGGGAGGCTTTCCATTTATTATTTAAAGAACACTTAAAGCAAGGAACTTTTCAATGTTTAAATACAATTTTAAAATAAAATATTCAAGACTCAATTGTTCAATTAAAGTGCAATATTCTTCCTTTGAACAATAGTGAATGAAAAAAATAGCCTGTGTCCACGTCATCAAAAAAAAGTTAAAAGAAAGAAAGAAAAGCGGACCTGAGCTTATAACTTCAAATAATTTTTCAAAAAGATGAGGATGTCTACATTGTCTGGGGAGAGGGTAGACCTCTTTGCAGTCAGTATGTCCCCTGCCGTGGAGAACACCCTCTCGTTAGGCTCTGAAGTGCCAGGCACAGCCAGGTAGCATCTTGCCATCATGCCATCATGCCATCATCAATGTGATGGTATTTACACCCATTGCTTTTCCACCATGCCAGTGGATCACCATCCACTGGAATGCAGCTTGCTGGCTTGTGGGATGCCAACTCCTCTTTGATGGTGTTGGTGTAACCGGTGTGAAATGGCTAGCTAGTTAGCTAGTTTTCACTCCACAAAAGCCACAGCCCTTGCAGAGCAAGGGAAAAAACTACTTCAAGGTCTCAGAGTAAGTGACGTCACCGATTGAAACGCTATTAGTGCGCACCCCGCTAACTAGCTAACCATTTCACACCGGTTACACTGGCAAACGTCTTGCCCGTGTCCTTGCTCGCAAAGGTCTCCAATGAAAAGCTCCTTCATGGCCGAAATATTTTGTGGAGGAGATGCCTCTGAGTCTGTTCCTGTCGGTCTGCGGCTTGACTCTGCAGAAACAATTACTTGATCTATTAAACTAACAAATTATTTATTTTCATATTTCATAGAACTATAATTGTGGCAGTAACATTCAATAACAGCCATTATTATTCCAAATTAAAAATGGATGATTCCAACAGTAGGATAGACTAAGTATATTTATTATTTAAGTAATTCACTCATTTATTGTTTTACCTCTCAGTGATGAGATCACTGTATGTCCTCCGGCGTAGGGCAACGTCTAGGTTAAACAGGGACTTGAACCTTGGATCCTGTGCAGTAGATTTATGAAGGTAGTCCTGTACATTAGGGGGGTATCTGGGATTCAGGTCCTCTCTAATGGCAGCATTGACATCTCTAGTGATGGTGCTGTCTTTCTCACTTGGGGCCATGGATTGTAGAATCCTTGTATTCAGAGGTAGGATCATGGACACAGATGGTGCAGTTTCAGTGCTCAATAGGGTTGTGTCATGACGCTGGCCTGGGGTTAGGTTTATGACAGTCATAAATACCTTTCCCCCTTTTTCCTCTCTCTACCCTTGGTTAACATAGAGATTCTGGGAACATCAGAAAGTGGGGGGAAATGAACTATATTCTGGTAATCCGACCAAATGAACATATGATGTCAGTTCGGTTGTCATCTGATACATTCTCATCAATGGTAAGATTTATTTTATTTTACCTTTATTTAACTAGGCAAGTCAGTTAAGAACAAATTCCTATTTTCAATGACAGTGGGTACAGTGGGTACACAGTGGGAACAACTGCCTGTTCAGGGGCAGAACGACAGAGATGTACATTGTCAGCTCTGGGATTTGAACTTGCAACCTTTAGGTTACGAGTCTAACACGCTAACCACTAGGCTACCCTGCCACCCCGATGACATAAACTCTACAGTGGAAAGTCTACGCATCAGAGTTATCGGATTCACATGGAATTGTTGTTCAATTTAAATGTTTGAATATGCAATTATTTGTGATGGGTTGAAATGTGATCGTCACCCTCCTCTCCCTTCCTATATAAAGTCTTGATGACAATATAACCTCCTGTTCCGAGAATGTGTGGATGACGGTCCGATGTCAGAATGGTTCAGATAATAACTACAAAATGAAGCTAACATCAGCGTGAGCTTTGGTTGCGAATGGTATAAACTTTGAACTCTTATTCACTACAGAAGTGATACCTCCTAGCCGTTGAGTTAGCAACAGCCGCTGCAAACGAGGGTTAGGAAGGAACAGACACAGTATCCCATCTACCACACAACGACATTACGACAACGTATTCAATTTACCAGCTGAGACATTCTTCAAAGGACTCGGTTGGGCAACACGGCTTTCCATCTACCACCAACCTACCGAAGCGCAGCTCAGAGTAAATATTTATTACATTTTCCTTTTCCAAATGGGCGGTAATTTAGAATGCATAAGATACTGTATTTACGATAGCACAGCTTCGCCCTTTGTTCCTCAGTCTTCCCACTTTTTCACTCAAACCCAGCCCCTTTTCTTTTGTGTAACAAGCTGTCATATCTGTTCCGCCCGCTAGGGACGTTTTCCTTAATGACGTAATTTGTAATCAAGTTATGATTTAATTATGTGTATGTGTAATTCAGTGTGATTAGTTAGGTATTTAGTAAATAAATAATTAAACCCAATGTTGTATTGCTGGTTCAACTTGTTAGCCAGGGTTCGTGAAGATAACCAAGAATTTACAACTTTCAGATGAGACTGAATTACGATGACGATTAATATTGACTGCTATTGATGTAAAATATTACTAGGAGTTTATTCGGAAGATAAGATAAAAGACTCTCTAGTTAATTACAGTGCCTTGCGAAAGTATTCGGCCCCCTTGAACTTTGCGACCTTTTGCCACATTTCAGGCTTCAAACATAAAGATATAAAACTGAATTATTTTGTGAAGAATCAACAACAAGTGGGACACAATCATGAAGTGGAACGACATTTATTGGATATTTCAAACTTTTTTAACATGTCAAAAACTGAAAAATTGGGCGTGCAAAATTATTCAGCCCCTTTACTTTCAGTGCAGCAAACTCTCTCCAGAAGTTCAGTGAGGATCTCTGAATGATCCAATGTTGACCTAAATGACTAATGATGATAAATACAATCCACCTGTGTGTTATCAAGTCTCCGTATAAATGCACCTGCACTGTGATAGTCTCAGAGGTCCGTTAAAAGCGCAGAGAGCATCATGAAGAACAAGGAACACACCAGGCAGGTCCAAGATACTGTTATGAAGAAGTTTAAAGCCGGATTTGGATACAAAAAGATTTCCCAAGCTTTAAACATCCCAAGGAGCACTGTGCAAGCGATAATATTGAAATGGAAGCAGTATCAGACCACTGCAAATCTACCAAGACCTGGCTGTCCCTCTAAACTTTCAGCTCATACAAGGAGAAGACTGATCAGAGATGCAGCCAAGAGGCCCATGATCACTCTGGATGAACTGCAGAGATCTACAGCTGAGGTGGGAGACTCTGTCCATAGGACAACAATCAGTTGTATATTGCACAAATTTGGCCTTTATCGAAGAGTGGCAAGAAGAAAGCCATTTCTTAAAGATAACCATAAAAAAGTGTTGTTTAAAGTTTGCCACAAGCCACCTGGGAGACACACCAAACATGTGGAAGAAGGTGCTCTGGTCAGATGAAACCAAAATTGAACATTTTGTCAACAATGCAAAACGTTATGTTTGGCGTAAAAGCAACACAGCTCATCACCCTGAACACACCATCCCCACTGTCAAACATGGTGGTGGCAGCATTATGATTTGGGCCTGCTTTTGTTCAGCAGGGACAGGGAAGATGGTTAAAATTGATGGGAAGATGGATGGAGCCAAATACAGGACCATTCTGGAAGAAAACCTGATGGAGTCTGCAAAAGACCTGAGACTGGGACGGAGATTTGTCTTCCAACAAGACAATGATCCAAAACATAAAGCAAAATCTACAATGGAATGGTTCAAAAATAAACATATCCAGGTGTTAGAATGGCCAAGTCAAAGTCCAGACCTGAATCCAATCGAGAATCTGTGGAAAGAACTGAAAACTGCTGTTCACAAATGCTCTCCATCCAACCTCACTGAGCTCGAGCTGTTTTGCAAGGAGGAATGGGAAAAAATGTCAGTCTCTCAATGTGCAAAACTGATACAGACATACCCCAAGCGACTTACAGCTGTAATCGCAGCAAAGGGTGGCGCTACAAAGTATTAATTTAAGGGGGCTGAAAAATTTTGCATGCCCAATTTTTCAGTTTTTGATTTGTTAAAAAGGTTTGAAATATCCAATAAATGTCGTTCCACTTCATGATTGTGTCCCACTGGTTGTTGATTCTTCACAAAAAAATACAGTTTTATATCTTTATGTTTAAAGCCTGAAATGTGGCAAAAGGTCGCAAAGTTCAAGGGGGCCGAATACTTTCGCAAGGCACTGTACATTAACATGATTAGCACAATCAGGTAATATTAAGTACGGAGAAATTATTTTACAGAATAGCATGTCATATCACTTAACCCAGCAGAGCCAAAGACACGGCAGTTGTAACCGTTTTGAGGGGTTTGGGCACCTGGAGGACCTCCTCTGCCACTTTCACATCATCATCAGACAAGGTGACGATGTCTTTATTTTTTTTCAGGGTCTTGTCTGTCAGTGCAGAGTATACAGCTGCCTGCTGCTCAAGATGGAGTTCCATCTTGTTGTGACATGGTGTATGAGCTTGTGGGTCGGTAGCTGTAGCATTTCTTGCTTGGTCTTAAGCACATGAGCGGCTGTTGTGCTTTGGTGGAAAAAGGAAAACCACCTTCCTGATCCTCCCAAGGAGGCGGTCCATCTGGTTCATTGAGATTCCCCTTTTGGATGATAAATTGATCAAATGTGCAAAGCAAGCTATCTGTGGCCCCAGTCCAGCTTCTATCACTGCATTTACTTGGCTCTTGGCATTATCTGTGGTGACTGGGATATTGCTATTGGGCCTCTCTAGCTTCCACTCTACTACTGCTTCTAGCGGTACCTGCGCCAGATTTGTGCCTGTGTGACTCTCATAGAGGAGACGTGTCTGTAGCACCGGACTTCGCATCTCCCACTCCTTTGTGGTGTGGTGAGCAGTCACAGTCACGTAGCTTTCCGTTGCTCTGGAGGTCCACCCATCTGTGGTGAGGGCAACAAAGGATGCCTTGGATAATTAGTCTACAATTTTGATATTTTCCTGTTCATAAAGATCTGGCCAGATCTTCATACTGAAGTGGGTGTGCGAGAGGAGTTCATAGTGTGGCTCATGCACTTTCATCATATTTTTAAACCCTTTGTTTTCCACAACAAAGTATGGCCTTATGTCTGTCACTGCTCTTTTTTCTTATTTGCTTTTTGCAACACAAGCATCCAGGATTGATTGGTTGAGATTCAACATGCCCCGTTCATGTGAACAGTACACACAACTGCTTTTTAAAAATATTCAACTCAACCTTCAGAGTTAAACACAGTCTTTATCTTTTCACTGCTACTCTGCATTGAGACTTAGGGGGGGGGAATTAAGTAACAGCGGCAGTAAAACTGTATTTCACACCATGATGGTTAAACTTTGCAATTGATCCGCGGTTCCCATGCGCGCCGAAACATGGGGGGCGATCCGTACGGATCACGGATCAACTACGGTCCATTACACCACTAGTCGTTAATCATGAGGCATACACCCCCGCTCTTCTTCTTACCACAGAGATGTTTGTTTCTGTCGGCGTGGAGAATGAAGAAACCCGGTGGCTGTACCGACTCTGACAACATATCCCGAGTGAGCCATGTTTCCATGAAACAGAGAATGTTACAATCTCTGATACCTCCCTGGAAGGCAACTCGTGCCCTAATTTTGTCCACCCTGTTGTCTAGAGACTGGACATTGGCGAGTAACATGCTGGGAAGCGGTGGATGGTGTGCTCACCTTCTAAGTCTGACCAGGAGGCTGCTCCGTCTGCCTCTCCTGCGGTAACAACGTTGTTTTGGGTTGGCCTCTGGGATTAGATGTCCATGGTGAAGGTCCGAACAAGGATCCGCTTCGGGAAAATCGTATTCCTGGTCGTCATGTTGTTAAGTTGATGTCACTCTTATATCCAATGGTTCTTGTAATAACATTTTCTGGACTAACAATGTCAGAAAAATATACTTTTAACAATTTACCGCATAGTTTCCTAAGGACTTGAAGTGAGGCGACTTGAAGTGAGGCGACTTGAAGTGAGGCAACTCTCTCTCTCTCTCACACACACACACACACACACACACACACACACACACACACACACACACACACACACACACACACACACACACACACACACACACACACACACACACACACACACACACACACACACACACACACACACACACACACACACACACACACACACACACACACACACACACACACACACACACACACACACCAGTTTCCGAACACAAACACCACCTCCAGACATAAATCTGAGCCAATATTTCCAGTGGCCCCCTAGCCACCCACAGTGATCCTAAAGAGAGGTTCTCATGGTATGGAATTCAATGTCTAACTATCAGGGGAGGAAAAGAGAGACATTTCCTTCAGCTTGTGATTTAAAATCAGGATTCTTGAAGACAGAAGCCCCGCGCCGGGGTCTGGCATAGTAGTTAACCCTCTCCGGACCACATACACCCCCTGACATGGGGATTCCAGACACATCTCTATCACTTTACTGTCTACATTTTCCCACAGTTCTGGCAATCAAAAAATACTTTAGTCTTGGATACACTAAAAGATGTTGGAAAACATCACCATTCATCACATATTTAGTATTGCTGTCCTAACAGTGCACATATTTGACAACTTGGTTAAGATATAGAATCACACAACACAAGATTCTGGTACTGAGACAAACCTGTTTCATCCTCCTGCACTGTTGCTCACAAATACAACATATTTTAATACCAGAAAAGTATATTATTCAATTGATTGAGATAAACATTAGGCCTACAAATCAATTTGTGTTCATTTCAATGTTTTTTGAAGGTACAGTAGAAAATCACTGCTTTCTAATGATTGCCACTTTATTGCTAATTTCCCAATATTGAATGATCCTCTCTTAATGGAATATAGGCATATCTGACATTGGCTTTAAACGCATAGTGCAGTTTATAGTAGGTTTTTCAAATAAATGTATAATTACATACACTGTAAAAATGCAACTTAGGAAAGTCAATGTAGCTTAAAAACTTCTTATGGCTTCTTAAAAACTTTGATATGACAACAGCCAGTGAAAGTGCAGGGCGCCAAATACAAAACAACAGAAATCTCATATTAAAAATTCCTCAGACATACAAGTATTTCACACCATTTTAAAGATACATTTCTTGTTAATCCCACCACAGTGTCCGATTTCAAATAGGCTTTACGGCGAAAGCACCACAAACGATTATGTTAGGTCAGAGCCAAGTCACAGAAAAACACAGCCATTTTTCCAGCCAAAGAGAGGAGTCACAAAAATCAGAAATAGAGATAGAATTAATCACACTAACCTTTGATGGTCTTCATCAGATGACACTCATAGGACTTCATGTTACACAATACATGTATGTTTTGTTTGATATTATATGAAAAAATCTCAGTATACATTGGCGCGTTATGTTCAGTAATTCTAAAAACATCTGGGGATTTTGCAGAGAGCCACGTCAATTTACAGAAATACTCATTATAAATGTTGATGAAAATACAAGTGTTATACATGGAACTTTAGAGACACTTCTCCTTAATGCAACCGCTGTATCAGATTTCAAAAAAACTTTAAGGAAAAAGCAAACCATGCAACAATCTGAGTACGGCGCTCAGAAACCAAACCAGCCAAAAAGACATCCGCCATATTGTGCAGTCAACAGAAGTCAGAAATAACATTTTAAATATTCACTTACCTTTGATGATCTTCATCAGAATGCACTCCCAGGAATCCCAGTTCCACAATAAATGTTTGTTTTGTTCGATAATGTCCATCATTTATGTCCAAATTCCTCCTTGTTGTTAGCGCGTTCAGCCCAGTAATCCAACTTCATGACACACGAGCAGACGAAAAGTCCAAAGGTTCCGTTATTGTCCGTAGAAACATGTCAAACGAAGTATAGAATCAATCTTTAGGATGTTTTTAACATACATCTTCAATAATGTTCCAACCGGAGAATTCTTTTGTCTGTAGAAATGCGATGGAACAGAGCTCGCTCTCAAGTGAACGAATGTCACAAACTCAAGGCATTCTGCCAGACCTCTGACTCATTCCCCTCTCATTCGCCCCCACTTCACAGTAGCAGCATCAAACAAGGTTCTAAAGATGGTTGACATCTAGTGGAAGCCTTAGGAAGTGCAACATGACCAATATCCCACTGTATCTTCAATAGGGAATGAGTTGAAAACGACCAACCTCAGATTTCCCACTTCCTGGTTGGATTCTTTCTCAGGTTTTTGCCAGCCATATGAATTCTGTTATACTCACAGACATCATTCAAACAGTTTCAGAGTGTTTCCTATCCAAATATACTAATAATATGCATCTATTAGCAACTGGGACTGAGGAGCAGGCAGTTTACTCTGGGCACCTCTGGGCACCTTATTCATCCAAGCTACTCAATACTGCCCCCAGCCATAAGAAGTTTTAAATATCCAAGTTAGCTGGACTTAATATGTATAGATGCAATGATTCACCTACCATAGGGAAAGGTACCGCGAGTTAATTCCATCCTAAAATCTACAAGAACTTTATCTGAGAATATAATTAATACCATGTGTAGATGCGATAGTGATTGCATCATTTTGGTCGGATATCAAAACCACATGTTAATGCATGGTGTAACAAGTCCTAATAAATTAACTTCTCTAAGGATCTGCATACCTTTCAGATTAATTTGAAAATGTATGTGTATTATAATATTCATAGGTAGTTGGTGTTTTCTTGGTGTTGGCAATAATTTAGTCTTGCATCGGGAACATTGTCACAGATGTTGCACCCTGAATAAATTACTAAAACGACCAAATCCTAGACTTGATGTTGTTTCCCATATAAATGCAGGTTAATCCTTCATCATAAATGCAGATTAATCCTTCATCATAAATGCA
Source organism: Oncorhynchus keta (assembly GCF_023373465.1). NCBI lineage: Eukaryota > Metazoa > Chordata > Actinopteri > Salmoniformes > Salmonidae > Oncorhynchus > Oncorhynchus keta. The sequence continues at coordinate 68,629,138 of NC_068424.1, forward strand.
GATTAATCCTTCATCATAAATGCAGGTTAATCCTTCATCATAAATGCAGATTAATCCTTCATCATAAATGCAGGTTAATCCTTCATCATAAATGCAGGTTAATCCTTCATCATAAATGCAGGTTAATCCTTCATCATAAATGCAGGTTAATCCTTCATCATCAATGCAGGTTAATCCTTCATCATAAATGCAGATTAATCTTTCATCATAAATGCAGGTTAATCCTTCATCATAAATGCAGGTTAATCCTTCATCATAAATGCAGGCTAATCCTTCATCATAAATGCAGGTTAATCCTTCATCATAAATGAAGGTTAATCCTACATCACAATGCAGGATTGGCTTCATGACAAGTCTCTAAATGTCCTTGAGGGGCTCAGCCAGAGCCCGAACTTGAACTTGAACTTGAATGCTTTCTCATTATGGGGTATTGAGAGTAGATTGATGGGGGGGACTATTGAAACCATTTTAGAATAAGGCTGTAACGTAACAAAATGTGGAAAAAGTCAAGGGGTCTGAATACTTTCCAAATGCACTATACATGCAACTTTTACATTTTCAACAACATGATCTTACCACTTTCTGATTATGGTTAAGTGCATCCCCCCGGTATTATAATGTGTCTCATGTCTCCACATTTTCTCCGTATCTTTTGGGTTTAAGGGAAAGCAATATGTGGGGGTAATATTTTGGCATATTGACATATTTACCCTAATATGGACATCCCCAGTGATTGACCCTAACTGCAGTGAGATCACAGAGGTGAACTGCATGGCCTTCAAAATTACAGCACTCCCTTCCCTGAGTTTTATCAGGTGCATAAAGACTATCCATCTCTACAGTTCTGAATAATCTGTTCTGACTAATATGGTTTTGACATGAAGAAAGTATGCAGAGGGAAAATCGAGCATAGAATTCTGATTATCTCTCAAAACGTTCACACACCCTTCCCCTCTCTCTCTTCCTCCATCTTTCTCATTCTTTCTCTCTCTCTGATTTGTAAGGAGAGAGATCTACACATCCCGACAAGATGTCAATCTCAGTTTCAGCTCAGCAATCACGGGAAAAAAATGTGTTTCTCTGTGATTGCACCGGGATGGTTTTCAAAAGGATTCCCGCCGGGTGAAATTAGCCTAACTGCTGGGAGACAAACTGGAGATCACAGAGCCAGGAAAGTAAGCTTCTTCCCCGAACTACACCGTCAGAACACTGTCTTTCAGAGTAGTGCAGAGTTTGTTTCATATCGTCTTAAAGGCCCACTCTAGTCTTATTTCAAAACAATGCTCTTAGCTTTCCAATGTTTGTTGTACAATGGTTTGAGTCAGGAAATCATTATTTAATTTACAATATGATTTACTTTGTGTTCCATTTCCAAAATGTCTGACTTTCGAAAAGTTGAAGAACTTTTAATGCCAAATGGACATAAATTGAAGTAACCAATAGTCCTTGACACCGGGTTATGTTCCTAAAACATATTGCTTTCATAAAGCTTGTTTTTGAATGACCAGAGAGCCCAGCTGTATGGCTGGGTGAGTAGCTCTCCATGGATCTGACCAGAGAGCCCAGCTGTATGGCTGGGTGAGTAGCTCTCCATGGATCTGACCAGAGAGCCCAGCTGTATGGCTGGGTGAGTAGCTCTCCATGGATCTGACCAGAGAGCCCAGCTGTATGGCTGGGTGAGTAGCTCTCCATGGATCTGACTAGAGAGCCCAGCTGTATGGCTGGGTGAGTAGCTCTCCATGGATCTGACCAGAGAGCCCAGCTGTATGGCTGGGTGAGTAGCTCTCCATGGATCTGACCAGAGAGCCCAGCTGTATGGCTGGGTGAGTAGCTCTCCATGGATCTGACTAGAGAGCCCAGCTGTATGGCTGGGTGAGTAGCTCTCCATGGATCTGACCAGAGAGCCCAGCTGTATGGCTGGGTGAGTAGCTCTCCATGGATCTGACTAGAGAGCCTAGCTGTATGGCTGGGTGAGTAGCTCTCCATGGATCTGACTAGAGAGCCCAGCTGTATGGCTGGGTGAGTAGCTCTCCATGGATCTGACTAGAGAGCCCAGCTGTATGGCTGGGTGAGTAGCTCTCCATGGATCTGACTAGAGCCCAGCTGTATGGCTGGGTGAGTAGCTCTCCATGGATCTGACCAGAGAGCCCAGCTGTATGGCTGGGTGAGGAGCTCTCCATGGATCTGACTAGAGAGCCCAGCTGTATGGCTGGGTGAGGAGCTCTCCATGGATCTGACTAGAGAGCCCAGCTGTATGGCTGGGTGAGTAGCTCTCCATGGATCTGACTAGAGAGCCCAGCTGTATGGCTGGGTGAGTAGCTCTCCATGGATCTGACTGGAGAGCCCAGCTGTATGGCTGGGTGAGTAGCTCTCCATGGATCTGACTAGAGAGCCCAGCTGTATGGCTGGGTGAGTAGCTCTCCATGGATCTGACTAGAGAGCCCAGCTGTATGGCTGGGTGAGTAGCTCTCCATGGATCAGACTAGAGGGCCCAGCTGTATGGCTGGTTGAGTAGCTCTCAATGGATCTGACTAGAGAGCCCAGCTGTATGGATGGGTGAGTAGCTCTCTATGGATCTGACTAGAGAGCCCAGCTGTATGGCTGGGTGAGTAGCTCTCCATGGAACTGACTAGAGAGCCCAGCTGTATGGTTGGGTGAGTAGCTCTCCATGGATCAGACTAGAGAGCCCAGCTGTATGGCTGGGTGAGTAGCTCTCCATGGATCAGACTAGAGGGCCCAGCTGTATGGCTGGTTGAGTAGCTCTTCATGGAACTGACTAGAGAGCCCAGCTGTATGGCTGGGTGAGTAGCTCTCCATGGATCAGACTAGAGGGCCCAGCTGTATGGCTGGTTGAGTAGCTCTTCATGGAACTGACTAGAGAGCCCAGCTGTATGGCTGGGTGAGTAGCTCTCCATGGATCAGACTAGAGGGCCCAGCTGTATGGCTGGTTGAGTAGCTCTTCATGGAACTGACTAGAGAGCCCAGCTGTATGACTGGTGAGGAGCTCTCAATGGAACTGACCAGACGCAGGAGCACAGATGAAATCGTATATGATGTACATCATTGTCCATTCTTGTCCATCAAAATAACAACTCATCACTACTTTTTGCATACCGTTTGAGCGTTTTGTCAGTATATCACCTACCTTGTCATTCATCCAGTAACAGATGACTCTGACACAAAATCCAAATGTGGCTAAGGCCTGAGGGGGTTCTGTCCATGATAATGATATGTAAAATCTATAGTCCTGTTTATACTATGCGCTAACATGGGTTCTGTGTCCTGATCTTATCCACATTCTGATTGTGCCCACATTTTTAGACAGGTGTAGACGATTAAGACACATTGTGACAGTCGGGGAGACATTCTATAATGTAAACAGATCTGAACAGTAGAAACCATTTAAATCATCAGTATCTTGCCCTCTAAAATCATTGACAAGTGGCACCATTGACTTATGGCATCAATATTTGTCTTAACACATTATTTTAAAATCAAGTGATTAGGATATAGGGGGGACCAGCAAATCCTTTCACAATTTGGACACAGTGGATGGATAAGGTTATGAAGTGTGGTCTCTAAGTTATGAATGGTGTCTCGCAACAGCTTCTCTCTTCCCCAACATCACAGTACTGAACCGATATCATCTCCAACATGACCTGAAATAACTGCTTAGAAAACACCAGGAATTTGTGTCTGTCATGTTAGCCCCTTGCTCTCTGTCGCTGTCCATTGACAACACCTCAACACAGACAGAGCTGTGGCTGGGGGAGGTAGGGAGAGAGGGAGGGGGCAGAGGGACCTGGCGTTAATGCAGCACTGGATGTGCCAGGTCCTGACTGTCAGTAGGCAGGTGTGTGTGTGTGTATAGTTGAGCGGTGTGGCTGGAGGTGGGCCGGAGAGGCTGGCATGGTGTGCTAAATGAGAGGAGATGGATAGTGATTGCTGTGCCCTGATCCAGAACATCCCCCAGGGTAGCCCAACCTGCCAGGCAGAAATTAAATAACTTCACCGGGTGATGGATGAGGATCCGGCCCTTACCGAAACCTCCGCCAACCCCTACCTCACTTCTCTCCTCCCCACATATCTCCATCCCCTCTTCTCCCCCCTCTCCCCACGCCTCAGCCACCCACTCACCCTTTCCTCATCCAAATGTCGCCCCACCCTACTCCAACCTCCTACCTATTCGCTTGACATTGGTTATCACTGATGGACAAGAAGCAGGGGGGCGGTGAAGTAAATTTGCTAGGGGAGTAAATTGCATTATAAAGGGGAAGTTTGATTCACTGAGTTCTTCCTGCTCGGGAAGATCAATCCATTAGTGCATGTTTCCCTCCATCAGTTCCGACCCATTAATCAACCAACCATCCTGGACAGCAAGGCCCCACTTAACTCTGTCCAATTGGCTGACTCCGATCAGGGGTCTAGATGCTTCGCTTCCTTTTTCTTTTAAAATGTTAGCTTGTTCCATTTCCTGGATGTGTCAGATTAGCAGAGATTGAACCCCAGCTGTTGAACTGTGACGGTCTGAGTGGATCTGGACCAGTCAGGACCCCAGCTGTTGAACTGTGATGGTTTGTCTGGATCTGAATCAGTCAGGTCACAGTTGATGGGACTCAGCTGTTTGCAGTAACTTATTTGTTGTTGTAATATCCCAAACTGACATGGCAGTTTCACCAAATGCCTTGTTTGTTGTTGTAATATCCCAAACTGACATGGCAGTTTCACCAAATGCCTTGTTTGTTGTTGTAATATCCCAAACTGACATGGCAGTTTCACCAAATGCCTTTGTTGTTGTAATATCCCAAACTGACATGGCAGTTTCACCAAATGCCTTGTTTGTTGTTGTAATATCCCAAACTGACATGGCAGTTTCACCAAATGCCTTGTTTGTTGTTGTAATATCCCAAACTGACATGGCAGTTTCACCAAATGCCTTGTTTGTTGTTGTAATATCCCAAACTGACATGGCAGTTTCACCAAATGCCTTCTTTGTTGTTGTAATATCCCAAACTGACATGGCAGTTTCACCAAATGCCTTCTTTGTTGTTGTAATATCCCAAACTGACATGGCAGTTTCACCAAATGCCTTCTTTGTTGTTGTAATATCCCAAACTGACATGGCAGTTTCACCAAATGCCTTCTTTGTTGTTGTAATATCCCAAACTGACATGGCAGTTTCACCAAATGCCTTGTTTGTTGTTGTAATATCCCAAACTGACATGGCAGTTTCACCAAATGCCTTCTTTGTTGTTGTAATATCCCAAACTGACATGGCAGTTTCACCAAATGCCTTGTTTGTTGTTGTAATATCCCAAACTGACATGGCAGTTTCACCAAATGCCTTGTTTGTTGTTGTAATATCCCAAACTGACATGGCAGTTTCACCAAATGCCTTTGTTGTTGTAATATCCCAAACTGACATGGCAGTTTCACCAAATGCCTTCTTTGTTGTTGTAATATCCCAAACTGACATGGCAGTTTCACCAAATGCCTTGTTTGTTGTTGTAATATCCCAAACTGACATGGCAGTTTCACCAAATGCCTTGTTTGTTGTTGTAATATCCCAAACTGACATGGCAGTTTCACCAAATGCCTTTGTTGTTGTAATATCCCAAACTGACATGGCAGTTTCACCAAATGCCTTGTTTGTTGTTGTAATATCCCAAACTGACATGGCAGTTTCACCAAATGCCTTCTTTGTTGTTGTAATATCCCAAACTGACATGGCAGTTTCACCAAATGCCTTATTTGTTGTTGTAATATCCCAAACTGACATGGCAGTTTCACCAAATGCCTTGTTTGTTGTTGTAATATCCCAAACTGACATGGCAGTTTCACCAAATGCCTTGTTTGTTGTTGTAATATCCCAAACTGACATGGCAGTTTCACCAAATGCCTTGTTTGTTGTTGTAATATCCCAAACTGACATGGCAGTTTCACCAAATGCCTTCTTTGTTGTTGTAATATCCCAAACTGACATGGCAGTTTCACCAAATGCCTTGTTTGTTGTTGTAATATCCCAAACTGACATGGCAGTTTCACCAAATGCCTTTGTTGTTGTAATATCCCAAACTGACATGGCAGTTTCACCAAATGCCTTGTTTGTTGTTGTAATATCCCAAACTGACATGGCAGTTTCACCAAATGCCTTCTTTGTTGTTGTAATATCCCAAACTGACATGGCAGTTTCACCAAATGCCTTGTTTGTTGTTGTAATATCCCAAACTGACATGGCAGTTTCACCAAATGCCTTGTTTGTTGTTGTAATATCCCAAACTGACATGGCAGTTTCACCAAATGCCTTGTTTGTTGTTGTAATATCCCAAACTGACATGGCAGTTTCACCAAATGCCTTCTTTGTTGTTGTAATATCCCAAACTGACATGGCAGTTTCACCAAATGCCTTTGTTGTTGTAATATCCCAAACTGACATGGCAGTTTCACCAAATGCCTTGTTTGTTGTTGTAATATCCCAAACTGACATGGTAGTTTCACCAAATGCCTTCTTTGTTGTTGTAATATCCCAAACTGACATGGCAGTTTCACCAAATGCCTTCTTTGTTGTTGTAATATCCCAAACTGACATGGCAGTTTCACCAAATGCCTTGTTTGTTGTTGTAATATCCCAAACTGACATGGCAGTTTCACCAAATGCCTTGTTTGTTGTTGTAATATCCCAAACTGACATGGCAGTTTCACCAAATGCCTTCTTTGTTGTTGTAATATCCCAAACTGACATGGCAGTTTCACCAAATGCCTTTGTTGTTGTAATATCCCAAACTGACATGGCAGTTTCACCAAATGCCTTGTTTGTTGTTGTAATATCCCAAACTGACATGGCAGTTTCACCAAATGCCTTGTTTGTTGTTGTAATATCCCAAACTGACATGGCAGTTTCACCAAATGCCTTGTTTGTTGTTGTAATATCCCAAACTGACATGGCAGTTTCACCAAATGC